>NW_027457970.1:5000-157250 GCF_050624435.1 Tenrec ecaudatus
TGTCTGTTGCCTCCATTGTTAATGACGCTGAGAGTTCAGATTCTAGATAAAGCAGAAGAATGTCACTGCCACCCAAAATAGTTGTTCTTAGTGTTAGTTGGTGCCCAATCAATCTCTGCCCATCCACTCACTTGCTGCCATTGAGTCAATTCTGACTCATGGCAGCAGAGTATACTTGCCCTGGTAGGTTTCTGAGACTATACATCTGTACAGTAGAAAGCTTCAGCTTTCTCTCTCAGAGCAGCTGGTAGGATTGAACTGCTGACCTTATGGCTAGCAGGACAATATGTTACCAGGGATCCTTTTCAAGACTGTGCCCTTTCAGAAACAGATCACCAGGCCTGCTTTCCTAGGAAACGGTGGGTGGGTTTGAAGCATCAACCTTTTGGTTAATATGCAAGTGCTTAACAAATGGGCTTTATCCTGGTTTGGAAAACCTAAGTCACTGGTCTTTTGCCTAAAGAGTCACTTTCAATGGCCCTGGCTTGTTTCATGGGAAGGGCCAGTTCAGGGGCTCCCGGACAGATGGTGGGGTAGGATCCTTATTTAGTAGGGCCATATTGGGTGGGGTGGCAGGGAAGTGTGTGTGTGCTGTATGTGTGTGTAATCTGCATCTTTAACAAATGCCCCCCCCACTCAAATGAGAAACACTGGCCCCAATTGTCCTCTGCCTCTCTTGTTGCTGCCTTTTTTGGGATTTTTCTGGCTTTTAGCAGCCCTGGAGGCCCCTCCTATCTAGGCAGGAAAAGGAGCCAATAAATAAGTTCACACTAAGGTGCTAGAGAGTGATAACAGCTAATCCCTTCCAAGGGCAATTGCTCTCAGAAAGAAAGAAAAAAAAGAGAGAGCGAGAGCTCAGGGGGTTGGGGGGAGCAATTTAACTCCAATGAATAGTGTCTCCTGGAAGAGTCCTACACTTTGTTGCTGCAATGGGAGTCATATATGAACATGTGTGTGTGTGAAACCCCTCGCATCAGTCTCTTCTTCTGCTTTTGTGTAAATTGGACTTTAAACACATTCTCTAGGAAGTGTTTGAATGCCTCTGTTTATGGAAGCTTCTTGACAGAAGGGGGATTTTTGTCTCTTTTGTTCAGTGAGAGAGCCCCAAGGTCTGGCATTTAATAAGTAAGTAGCAAGCTGGTTGAATGAATGAGTGAATGAGTGAGTGAGGTAAAGAAGCCTTCAGCAGCCTTCCAGGTCGAGACTGGCCCCCTCTGAAGCCTGGCTCTTGTCTACAGTGAGGTACACCTCTCCTCCTTCCCATTTCATGCTTCCCCGTGGTCTGCCTGGGATTGAGCTGAAAAATGATTTTTCATGCATGTCATCCTCATTATATCATTATCCCTCACAGCAAAGCTCTCTGACCACCCTGAAGACCTGTATTTAATGTGAGGAAAGGTGATTTAATGGAGTGGAGAGCGCAGCATAAAACAGAAAACCCTTTCAGAATAGCAGAGCAGGCTGTCCCTCCAAGGGGAAAGGGACAAAAAGGGAAAAGAAAAGAAAAATGGCGAGGGAGGGGGGGCAACTCTCACTCTCCTAATAGGTTGAAATAAGAAGTCATTTTGGTCAACTTCATCAGAAGACAAACCTGAAAGGGGCCCCTTGCCCTCCCCGCCAGCGCATAACTGACTTACCATGCATTTTACCATGGAGCTGATTATGCGCTGAGTTGTGGCAGACGGGGAGAGTTTATTGACATATGGTCTCCCTTCACACCTTTTGTTAAAGCCAGACATCAGGGACTGAGCTGCAGGATATTAAAGGATTTGGAAGCGTTATCAAGGAATGGTACATATTTATCAAAACCAGGGTGATATTACAAAGCTGGGTTGCTGCTACACCTGGGTGTGTTATGTGATTAAAAATAATGACAATGCATCCTCTTGATGGATTTTGCAACTGGGCGAATACTGAGCAGGTCTGCTGGACCACCCTTGGTCGAGAATTCACACCTAACAACCCCTTTGGTCTCAGAAGAAAATTGTGGCTGCTAGCTCACACTTGGAATCCAGGTAGGGCAATGTTTAAGCACTTCACTGTTAACCGAAAGAGCAACAGTTGGAATTCACCAGCTATCCCGAGTGAGAAAGATGTGACCATGTGCTGCCACAAAGATTACAGCCTTGGAAACCTTCCGGGAGGTTCTTTCCTGGCCTACAGGTTTGCTCGAGTCAGAATTGACTTGACTTCCATGGCATTGAGCTGTTTTGAGTTTTGGATGGCTGAATTGGAGACTTCAGGATTGCAGGAAGATTTGAGAACAGCCTGAAATATGCAGGCGACCAGCCTTGCTTGCTGCAAGGGAAGAGGAGTTGAAGCACTTACTGATGAAGTTCAAAGATGATAGTCTTCAGTATGGATTACAACTCGAGGTTAAAAGAACAAGAATCCTCACCACTGAACCAATAAGCAACATGATAAACAGAGAAAAGATTTAAATGATGAAGCATTTCATCTTACTTGGACCCATCCACAACCAACGCTCATAGAAATATCTGTAAAGAAAGCCCACTGGGAGGACAGGGTTCCCCTAGGTAGGGGTCTGTGAACCAGCAGTGAAAGGAGTGAGAGGGCGAAGTGAGAATCATACAAGCAGAGAGAGAAGTGAAGAGAACAAAGAAAGAAAGAGGAAAAAGAGAATATAGAGAGAAGGGGGGAAAACCCCAATTGTGTTCACTAATATTGGCAGTGATGGTAAAGAGGGAGGAGAGAGAAGGAGGAGACCGAGAATAAATAGATAGCTGATCCCTAATTGCTTGAATGTGTGCCCAGAGGGGCTTAGACCCTGCGCCACAATGGCAGGTTGGTGTTACTTTCAATGCCGGGACCCAGTGGTGCTGAGCAGAATTGCTCTAGTTGACAAGATCACCTTAGAGCCCCAACTGAGTTTTCCTCAGCAGCGTGTTGTAGATGTTTGTCCCAGGTGCCCTGTGTGATGTACAGCACTCCCACGGTGGGCAGGCTGGAGTTCCTCCTGCTATTTGGGTTGATTTTCCCTAAGTAGAGGATAGTGACCTGGAAGCCAGTAGGGATATATGATAGGAGAGAGTGGGAGAGAAGAGGAGAAAGAGGGAAAAGGAAGAAAGGAAAAACCCAACACAAACCTGAGCTCTTTGAGACTGACTGCAGTGGCAAATATGGGATAGTGAATAGAGAGAGAAGAAATAGAGTAGTAGGTAAGGAGGTAACTGGGACTTGATCACCTGTCCTTGAGGCTGGAGGAGTTCCAACTCTTCCTCAAGGTAGCGGGGTGGTGTACTTGTTTGATGTAGGGTTCCACAGATGCTGTGTGGGTTTACTTCAAAGACAAGATCGCACCCGTGGCCAGGCGTCAGTTGAGTGCTGGAGTTCACTGGTGTACCTGCCTTGTGCTGTGTGTAGCTGAGGGGCTGGAGTGTTCCACCGCCCTGTCAAGGGCTCCAGGACAGGCAGGGCCTCCCCAGCTATGTGTAGAATCACTAAGAGGGAAGTTGGGCTTATTGTCCTATCTAGTCTACTGGTGCCTACTAGATCAATGGATTTTATTTTTTCTGTTATTTTATTTTATTACCCTGGCCAGCTAGAATAAAATCAAATTGAATTGTCTCCCAAAGTCTCTGGGCTGTACTTATGTGCTGTTTGAAGCTGACACTTGCTACAGCATGTCTTTGATATGCAAAAAGCCACCCAGCTCTTAGCTGAGTTCTGGCATTCCTTAGCTAGGTTTCTTCTTATGCTGATTTATGTTAAGCCCCCCAATCCCCCACTGCCCATGTGCTCCTTGGAGCTGAGCAACCAGACTTGGGTTTGAGTTTTAAACCAAAAATATATATTTGACTCTTTTGTTATTATTATGCTTGTGATGTACTCCGATTTGGGGGCTGTCAGGCTGACCCCCAGACGGGGAGATCCAGCTTATCAGGGGGGATGTTTCCTTCTCTGCCAATTGGAACTAAATTTGCTCCCTGGACTCCGACTATCTGCCTATTTTCTTCCACACCACAATCTATATACCTGGGGTAAATACCTGTTTTTTCTTCTACTTTAAATTCTGGCTACCTGCCATTGCCGCTCCTGCATGGGGTTCTCGTGTTTGGGATTCTGTCCCCTTTAGGACTCAGCCCTGGAGAAATCACTGCTCCCAGCAAGGGCGCAGCTGGTACCCGTGGGCTCGCCAAAGCTAGAGCACTTTAAAGCATCCTTGGTTTGCTTTGTGAGTGGAAATCACATGCAAAAAAGGGGGTTTAGGAGAGACCCTAGTGCCCTGGTTTTAGTTTCAGGATTCCACCTGCCCATTTCCTTCACCTTACCTCCCAATTTTCTGGTCTGGCAGCAGGAGCTCTAGCTGAATGAGTCCTGTCGGGTCAACATTATTTTACTTCTCTCTTGGAGTTAATTACTTTCATTAAGTGCCCAGATGTCCTGAATTTTTAAGAACAACCCTGATCCCCTGCCTTTTTCTCTTTCCATTAAAGACCATTATTAAATACATAATGTCAATATATTTTTATCATTACCCTTGGTAAATCTTTTCCTGTCAAACCAAGCCAGTAGACAGTGCGTTTCCAAAATGGCAGCAGTGATGGATGTGGATACCTGAGCAGCACCACCGGTGGTGCGAGCAAGAACCGCTTCGAAGTAAAAAAGTGGAATGCAGTAGCCCTCTGGGTCTGGGATATTGTGATTGATAACTGTGCCATCTGTAGGAACCACATGATGGATCTCTTTAGAGAATGACAAGATAACCAGGCATTTGCCACGTCAGAAGAGTGTACTGTTATCTGGGAGTCTAAGCATGCTTTTTATTTCCACTGCCTCTCTCTCTGACTCAAAACATGGCAGGTGTGTCCATTGAACAACAGAGTGGGAATTCCAAAAGTATGATGTGTTAGTCTGGGTAGACTAGAGAAACACATCCAAGGAGACTCATATGTGTGTAAGAGAGAACTTTATATCAAAGAGCAATTGTACATTAAGAAAACATCCCAGCCCAGTCCAGATAAAGTTCATAAGTCCAATGTTACCCCATACGTCAATACTAGCCCATAAATTCCTCTTTAGATTCACACAGCCATGCAATGATGCTAAATAATGGGAGATCACAGGCCAGTGGCGGTAAGTCTTGTGGATCCAATAGTGGTGGAAGCATTAAGCGCTGGCATGGGCTCCACGTGCCTCCTCCAGCTCTGGGGCTCTGTCTCCTTCAGTGTAGCTCCATGTGGCTTGTCAGCAGTAAGATGAAGCAGAAAGAATGTGTCTGGCCTCCAGTGCACTATTTATTTCCTTCGGGCCTCTGAATGAGGTCATCAGGCTGTGACCTGGTTGACAGTATAGACTCCATCTCTTCGCAAGTTGACAGGAAGTTATGTAACTGCCACATATGGGCATTAGAAAAAATGAATTCTTCTATCAAGCTTAAATGTTTTATTATTCATTAAAAGACTTGCTAGAACCACGTCTTTGTTCCTTTGGCTTTTCAGTTTGTTGTGCTCATGCAACTGTATTATGTTCTGTGTCAAATAAAAGTCCAGTTGTGTTCTGAACAACAACAACAAAAAGAAAGCAAACCAGTGTCTCAATGTCAAAGCACCATTACCTGAACTCTTGGTATTCTCGTGTGTGTAGCAAAAGGAAAGCCACTGCTCAGACTCAAAAAAAAAAAAAGTACTTGGTGCAATAGCTTATGGTCCTTCCAAACCTGAGAGTTTGAGTCTCATAATATCACATACTGGGAAGCTGACACATTTATTTGTATTTTGATCACTCGTTTGCTACTCTTGTTTCTTCCTGGCCTGTGTGGATATTATTTTTGTATTTCTTCTTCTTGGAGGTGGTAAGTTCCTAGGATGTTCATTTTCTTTTTAGTTGGCATTTAATACATATATCATTCCAAATTTCAATCACATTAAGTAGAATTGTACAATTGTTACCACAATCAGTTTCCAAGCATTCTTTTTCTATGGACTCCTTGACATCATCTCTTTTTTACCCCATATCTACCACTGTACTCCCTCCCCCCAAACTCCTTATCCTACATGCTCTCCCTCTAGGTTCATTGATCCTAGGTTTCAAGTACTGAAAAACAGAAACGCATATAACACAGCTTCAAGAAGGTGACCTCCATTGAATAACTCCTCTGAGATATACTCTAATATGAGCAAACAAAAACTGAAGAAAACAATATAAACTGAAAATTTTGGGAATCAGATCAGGTCCAGCCTGCATCAAAAGGGGTGGGTGTTGGGGGCGGGGCGGAGAACCTACTAACGAAGTTTTAACTGTTGAGGTCAGATTTATGCCTTTGGTTTTCTTTCTCCTCTCTTCAAGCACCTTGTTTAGTGACCACTCTCCTCTCTTCCCTCAATTTTAGATAGGGGAGGTCTCTGGAGGCTTACTTCCTACGGAGTTCCACCAGTGGATCTTGGATTTCCACTATCTCCCATTGCCTGCTACACACAGGATTCTCGCAATTTAGGCTCTGATGCTTATCCCACCGTCAAGTTCGGATTATATGGATTCCATCCTAGGATGTTCTTCTGAGAACATTAGAAAGGCTTGTGAAAAAAGCATGTTTTTCTGGACAGCTTACTATTCTAAGGAAAATGCTGGCTGGCAGCAACTATAAAGGAAGGAATGATGTTGTGGAGCCAGCACTGAAGGAGCAAATGGAAATTCTCACAGGCAGGCGGTGCAGCAGTGGGCTGGGCTCTCGGAGCAGGATGTTGGCAGATGGTCTGTTCCGGTGGTGGGTTTGATGAGTCCAGGGAGAAATGTATTTTCTGTCACCAGCTTTCTTTTTCCCTCCCTGACAATGCCCTTCTTCTTACACACCCTGAAGGGGTCCTTGAATTAAAGAAGTCCTGTTTGTTTCATGACAGTCTTTTTGCTCTAGCTTATTTTAATATTGCCGGTAGACTTTTCTTTCTTCCCTTTTTAATGTGCACTGTTTTATTCTTGGGGTGTTTTTTTTTAGTATGTGTCCCAGTTATGAAGCCCAGAAGGGGCAGATGTATAGAGACAACAAATGATGTAATCGTTAAAGGGGATACAGGTGTGTCAAGGGGAATTGGGAAGCAAATCATGAATATGGGAGTGGGGAGATTGCACCAGAACTGATTGCGCTGATGTGTATACAACTCTTCTTTTAAACTATGACTGAACTATGAAAGTGTGTGCTAAGTGAATTATATCTCAATAAAACTATTGTGGGGGGGAGCCAGTTGCTGTCTATTGGATTGGGAGTCACGGTGGCCCACGGGTGTCAGACTGGACTGCGGTCCACAGGATCTCCGGTGGCAGGGGTTTCTGTTTGCATAGTCACTAAACTTTTCTTCTGAAACTCCTCTGGGTGGACTCAAATCTCCAGCCTTTTGGTAAATAGCCACGCACATAAATGATTTGTACCACCAAGGGATCCCTGTCTGGATACTAGAAAAAATCGATGCTTCCCCACTCACACAAACCCACTTTAGAGCCCTTCGTAGGGAGTCAGACGTGTTCTATCACGCACCCTTTGGGCAGCGCTTTAATCGTGGTCTCTCTCTCGGAAGGTATGGTTCTCCTGTCTACTTCTCCTTGAAGGGAGCTACTGACTTGGAAACTTTTCTCTCTTGCTTGGTATTTCCTATAAGCTGTAGTCACATTTCCTTAGAATTTCCCAAGCCATTCCTTATTGATACCTGTCATCCAATCATGCTTATTAACAATATCTTTTTACTTCAAAAGTCTCTTGTGGTATGATAGGTTATATCACCACCACACACACTGTCGGAAGCCCTGGATGTCACACGCACTCACTGCCATCGAGTGGATTTCAACTCATAGCGGCCCCATAAGACAGAGGAGAACGGCCCCTGTGGGTTTCCGAGAATGGAGTCGAAAGCCCCATCTTTGTCCTGTGTAGTTGTGCAAGTGTTTCTTACTGCTGTTTGCAGTCCAATTCATAACTCACCACACCAGCATAGTGCCATGCCTAATACGTTCACACATGAGAACTCGAACGTAACACCTTACTCCTATCTGCTGTGGTATCACTATTCTACCAGCAGTCAGATTTAACCAGATTCCTGCTCTGCATAACCCCAAGGTCAATGTCCGCAGAAAACAAGTGAGGTGGCGCATGACCCTATGAAGCAAGACTTCTGTGTAGGGAGACAAAAGACACATGTGCACCGAAATATGCATCTGGTTTTGTTGCCCCGTCCCTACCTCATGAAAGTCTCTTTGCCTTCTCTTCAACTGGCTCTGCTCTGAAGCCATGGCCTGTTCGATCAGGCTTCCATGCCACCCCAGTCCCCATTTCTTTTTCCTAGCTTCCACTTTCAATTTTCATGAGAATTCAGCATCAATTTCTTCTCTGGCTGAGAGGTCCCAGCTACTCTTTGTAGATATAAAGAAGAAAGGATTTCAAAAGGAAGCAGAGAGCTGTTAAAAGCCTCTTTCTGTCCCAGACTCACCAGACATGCTCTGAATTTCAGAGGTACCTGCCTGCCTGTATCCTGGCCCCACATCCACAGATCCCACGCACCACTCTCTCTTCCTCTGTTGGTGGCTAAGATGTACTCCGAGGACATTTAGGTTTGGAAGATGATCTTCAGCTTCCAGAGCCCTAGATTGTTAGACTACTGGAGAACCTACTGTTTGCATAAAAAGTTAGGGCTTCAGGTTTAGAGGGTTTGGGGGTGTTTTTTTCCCCCCTCAGCCTTTTATTGCATAAACAAAAGCAAAAACAGACTCTGAAAACTTCAAGCAGTGCATAAAGTTGAGCCACTATTACTAGCCTTCAGACCCAATTCACACCTAACAGAGAAGCAGCTTCTTGTGTTCTTTTTAATGCTTTCTGTTGGGTAAAAATGTTCATCCATGATAACGTAGACACATTCAAATCTCAGAGAGCTCATTTAAAGGGCTCCTCACCAAATTTCCCTCTTCCTTTCTCTCTCTCTCACAAGCTGTCCTACCGAAGCATGTGAGTGGTCCTAAGTGGTATGGTCGTCGGACCCAGCCTGAGTTGTGCTCACTGGAGACTGAAGTCAGGCATGCAGCAGATAAGCAAGGACAGAGCAGCCTGAGCAGCCAGCTCCACCGAGCAACATCTCTGCAAAGTGTGGAGGTGGGTCAGAATTTCCTTCTCCAACTTGAGTGCCTAATATCAGGTAAATATCTTAGTTCACATGGTTGTGAGAGAATGTAAGCAGAGAGAGTCTCATTCCCTGGAATTTTAAGTAGACAGGTGCTAGGGTTACCATTGGGGAATAAGATCTCATTTTAAATAAGATCTGGGTCTAGTTGTCTCCATGTGACCCTGGACAAAGAGTGCTCTCCTTCAGACATTGCACCAGCAGAAATGTTTTCATTTGTTTCTCACTCCTTTCTGACGCTAGTACTGTAGTGCTTCGAAACTGTAAGACAGGAAATACTTACTACTCCCCTGCCGCTTTGGGGGCTAGCTTCAGCTCCCTTCTCCCAGTTCATTAAGTTACTCACTTCAAGTACCTGGAGTGAATCCCAGACACCTGCTAAGGGCCAGGTCCTCACTGTACTCCATGTCAAGAAGCATATTCATGATGATGCATCACATGTCCTAAGTAAATCACATACTTGTTAGATCTGTATTCAAGGATTCCAGAATGTTACTGGTTCCTCCTTTATGTGCTGTCAGATTGAAAGATGAGACCATATCAAGAACCTATCTTTAGTAAGGTAACTTGGAGTCCTGAATTGATTTTAATCTTAAACATTTGTAAGGCAGGGGGAAACAAATAAGCACACGTTTAAATCCTAAATTTTCTTTCATGGATGCATGTGCTATGTTGGGCTACACCATAAACCCAGGACATTTGCTTTCTGTTCTCTTTACATTTGGATCTGAAGTATGGTGTGGGTTGAATTATCATTTCCTGGGCTAATGAGACTCTGTCTTCATCGGGGCTCTTCTGATTTTTGAGGTCTTTTTGGTACTCAAAACTGGGTATGGAAAGGGTATTTTTAGTTTTTCAGTGAGTGGAAGGCATTAGGGAAGTGGGACTGAATTTACTGGTGTTGCTCTGACTTGTCATTTAAATTCAAGGGTGTGAGAGCATTGGAGGGTCGGCCCTAGACCTCTGGTAGACAAGACACCTAAGCACTGTAGACCTCAGTTACCCCAGAGAGACAGTGGACAGGGTGTGAGCTGAAGGCGCTACCTTGTCCCTTTGTCGCATGCTGGACTCCATCGGTAGCACGATGCTTCTTTCTTTCATCGCTTCCGTAGACTCTTCCTGTTGTCTGCTCTCAGCTTTCAGTCCTCAAGATTGCTCCTGCTTAGAATGCTGAGTCTTGGTCCAACCCAAACCCAAACCCACTACCATTTAACCTACTTGGGTTCTTAGCAACCCCATCGTCCTTAGTAGAACAGCTTCAAAGGGTCTCCAAGGCTGGTGCGTTCAAACCAACTGACTTCCAGTTAGTAGCCTTGTGCTCAAGCACTATGTCACCAGGACTCCACCGATTCCATATGTGGGTATTCATTTGGTCACTACATACACCATAAGATTTTGACAGAATCAGATGCTTCTGGGTGTCCTCGTCTTTTCTCTTGGTGTAAGGTAACCAAGACAGTTGACTGCATGTGCCCACTTAAAGTGCTGATGACTTAGGGGGTAGGAACACCAAGTATGATTTCACAAAGTACGACATGCTCCCTATTGCCACTTCTGGCATTCTCACTTTCAATAAGGAATTTATGATCCACGTGCTGCTGGTGTACAGATAGCATGTCCACTTCAGTTACACAAAAGAGCTTTCCAGTGCTACATGTTTGTTTGGTGTTCTGCAACTGCTTTTGATATTCTCCAAGGGATTTATGTATCCTTTCCATTTTTCCACAGAGTTTCAAGTCAGATGAAGAACCTGATGGTGCCAAAGAGCCTCAGAATGAGTTATTTGAGGCACAAGGTAAAACCATGACCTCATGCTTGGTACTTTGAAAGATCCAGGACCTGGATTGTCAGCAGTGTTGCTGTGACAAGAATAGTTTCCTGGAGAGTGCAGTGTGGGTAATCTCCCTGGACAGCCTGTTCTCCGGATATACTTATATAGAGAGCGTTTCATCAAGAAAATAGCTCACACAGATGTAGAAGAAGGCAAATTCCAAGTTGAGCAAGTTCTAGGCCCATGATGCTGATGTTAGGGTGCAGGGTTATCATGACTGTCATAGCTTTGGGAGTTGATGGGCCCAAAAGGAGCTGAAAGACAAAGGTCTATGGCTACAGAGGGAAATGAATTCAAGGTTGGCAGATCAAGCCTGTGGCTAAAGAGACGAATAAGTCCAAGCTTGGTAAGTCAGGTGACAAGCTACTGATAACTCCCAAGGACAGCAAGCAATACAGGAGACCACTGACTCAAGTCTTAACCTGTGTACAACTGAATCTGGGCTAACCCCATTTACATATTTATTATTTTAAAATAGTTTTATTGGAAGATACAAGGAGTTACCAAAAATGGATTTTTTTCAAAGTTATGTATTTAAATTTTTTTACAAAACAACCATGTCACCGTCAAAGTACTCTCCATTACACTTCATACATTTGTCACACCTGTGATTCCATTCTTGGAAACATTTTTCAAACTCATCTGTTTGGAAGGCTGACAGTACCTCTCCAATTTTTTTCTTCATCTCTGCTTTTGTCTTCAAATCTCTGTTCTTTCATTTCCCTCTTCATTCAAAGAAACAAAAAGAAGTCACATAAAGTGAGGTCAGGTGAATAAGGTGTGTGGGGCAAAAGAGGCATGCTGGTTTTTACCAAAAACTGGCACACTGAGATGGCTGTGTGAGCAGGGGCATTGTCGTGGTGGCAGAACCAGTCCCCTGTCTGCCACAAATCAGACCATTTTCATCACACACTATTATGCAATCTTTTCGGATCCTCTAAATAGAAAGCTTGATTAACAGTCTTGCCTGGTGGAGCAAACTCCAAATGCATGATGAGTTGACGTTTTCGTTCATTCAGGAAGTTGACAAACATCCAGAATGAGGTTTGTCATCAATCAATATTTTACCTTTTTTGAAATGAGAAAAACACTTGAGTTTTTTCCCATAGCACTGCCCTTGTAAGCTGTTTTCAACATCACAACAGTTTCTGCAGTGTTTTTCCTTGAGTAGGAAACAAAATTTCACCACTGCACACTGTTTTCTTAAATTGGCCATCTCAAAAAGCAAGGTTTCAAGCAAAACTGCTTTTATGAAAAAATTCACCGTGACCAGAGAAAACCTTCCCAGTGCCACGGGGTGCACTAACTCAGAGCAAGTTGCTCGATGCATACTTAGCAGGAAACATGGGTACTATGAAAGCTCCACTCTGCCCAGCGCAATTCTGGTCTGGGGTTGGTGGTGGGGGGGTACTCCCTCATATTTCACCTATCATACAATTCAATTGTTCTATCCTATTAAGAACGTTTCTGCAGTTATCACCACAATGAATTTCAGCGCATTTTCTCATGAACTCGTTGTTAGTTCCTAATTTGCCACCAATCACTCCTACCATGCTCTACACAATTATCAAGCCGGTTACTACCTCTGTGAATCTACATAGCCTGGACTTTACATACAGAAAATCATTGAAAAGACAAACTGGAAAACAATGATTAGAACACAGAGAAAAACTTCATAGGAAAAAAAGCAAAATATTAAAAACTGAAACAACTTTAAAATGAGTCAAAAGGGAGATCAAATAGCAAGATATTAAAATGTAACCTAAGTACAACGGACTTAATCAACTTTGCAGTGTTCTGTCTCTAACAAGGCTCTTAATATCCCAGGACTTTGGTCCAAGAAGATTCCCCAGAGGCTTAATCCATCCAAGCGACCCTGCAATTGGATTTTTGGCTTTCACTGTCTTCCATAGCCTTCTGTAAACCACATGTCCAGAATTCAAGCTCTGATACTATTTTCTCCTGAGATTTGGATGTTATTTACAATCCTTGGATTATAAAGGCAGGTGTGTTTCCTCATGTGGGCTTAGTTGATGCTTCACTCACATAGCTACCTGTTTGAAGACGAGCTTTTAAAACCTCAGCCACTATTCTGTCTGATAGTCGGGCACCAACTGGTTTTTTTATCACATGCTGTTACAGCCCTCATATTAGCAGTGACCTCTTCATGAGGGCAAGCATTGAGCGGGGCCAGGCTAGGATGCATTGGGCTACAATTAAGTGCGAACCCCAAATCCATTCATATATCTATAGTTTATATGTCTCTGGTTAACTTCAGAGATTATTATGATTTTATGATAGAGAACTTTATAAATCATCCCCCTAGGGCATAAGGTAATGTCTTTTATTTAGCCAATTATATAGCATTTTAAAATGCTGAAGAAAAATTATTTAAGTATAGATAGGCTTCAGACTGTAAAATATGAATTAATGACATGTACATAACAAGACACTATTTATAAACAAGCAGTGGGATCAGTGATAAGACAAAATTTGCAGTAATTCACAGAAGCAGAATCATCCCTATCAGATGAATACATTTCATAAGAAAAAAGAAGGGCATTAAGTAGTAAATATATGGTAATCCCGGGCCACGTTGAATGGGCATCATTAATAGAGCACCCTGAGAGCAAGAGAGCTGAACCACAGTCCAAAGACCACCAATTCCATAACCTTGGGATAGCAGTCATCTGCTTCTTCTCACACTAAGTCATATAAATATTAAGTCCAAGAAAGTCTGTCTGTTCCTTAAAACGGCTACAGGTGAGTGTGAACAGTTCGAGCAGTAGGACAGATGTGTGCCTTGAAAACACAGTTCAAGGTCCCAGTAGTCTACAGCGCATAGCCTGGTTCACCAAGGTCTGGATGGAAACTAGATGAATAGAAACCAAGTAGGAACATAATACCGGGCATTTTCTCCCATTGGATTCTTTACGAGTATTGTTCATTGTTTTTCTCCAGCCAGTTTAACCATTGATAGAAATGTAGTCGCCTTCTTCAAGACATACATTCCCCTGACCCCACCTCCCATCTTTTTTCTGTAACTGCCCTCAGGATTCTATCCTTTTTTTTCAAATTGGAGAATTTGGCTCTGATATTTCATGGTGGTTTTCTTTTAGCTTCTATCTCATTTTGGTTTTCTTAACTTTTTGAATAATTATGTACTCCTGTGTTGTTGGTCAAATTTTCTTTTATAGTTTGTCAAAACTATTTTCTTTGTATGTATTTTTGTTACTTCCTTTTCAGGGTTTTTAATGAGACATAGATTATTTCTCTTGATTCTTTTGTTGTTTTTTGGTGGTGGTTTTTCTTGTCAGTTATAGTCAGAGTGATCGTCTTTGAGCTCACTGATTTGATTTTCCTTTTCAGAAGGAAAATCTATTCCTCAAGTCATTTACTGTGTTGCCTAATTCTGTTATCTCATTGTTTATATTCTTAGATTCCCTTTGATTTAAGATTTCTTCTATTGTTTTCCTGAGTATTCCCTACATGTCTAAATCATTCTTCGGAATCCTGTTTCTTATAGTTTCAGGGCCTCTTTTTCAGAATTCTCTATTGGATCTGGGCAATTTCCATTTGTTTACATTTGTTTTTCTTGATGTTTTGGGTTTTCTGTGGTTGATTGCTGTTTCCTCAGAATCCTAGTAGTAGTGCCAGTGATATGAACACTTAGTTGGCTTTGTCTAGTGATGTGGGAGAGGTCTAATAGAAGGTGGAAAATATGGTGAAATGAAGGAAAGGGGAGAGAGATGAGTAAGTGGTGAAAGTGTGGGGGAAGATACAATATTGTTTTTAGCTTACCATTTTCCTAGACAGTTTAAATGGCGTCTTCTTGGCATTTGGTTTTTCCTACCATTTTAGCCTTATTCCCCACCTCAGGGACCCAATGTGGATGTTCTGCTAGCTGCTGAGTATTCCAGTTATGTAAATCTGACTTACACAAAATGGATTCTGGAACTGGTTCATTTGCTACAGGGTGGGTTTGGAGAGCCACCAGCCCACCTGAAGATGAACTTGAAGTAAGAGACTCCGTTACAATATTGACCTCCATGTGCCCCCACACCAAATGGTGGGTCACAGTGATGTTTTAGGCCTTCTAGAATTGGTCTCAGTTAGAGCCAGTGTCCAATAATCCCTAAAAAAATCTAATTATTTCTTTTCCCACAGTGAACACTCACTCTTGTAAAATGCTGATGATCCATTTGAGGAAGGCTGACAAAAAAATAACAGAAAATTTTGTCATTATAGTGGGGGTCCTTCCACAGGGAAACATAGCCCCTGCTCTTTTTAATGGGTTATGGGTCTGTAAACTATCTCACCTCAGGGAATGATTGAACAATTATGACTCTTCTAATCATTTGAGTTTCACTGCTGTTCACTTGACCCAGATTTTTTTTTCTGCTTAGACAGATCAAGTAAATATTCATTAGGTTTCCTATGTTTTTCACTCCCAAGGACTTCCTGCCTGAGTAGACAATACCATGAGTCCATGACAGTCAAGCTGTTCTGATTCCCACTTTGACTCAGCTGTCCATTACAGTAGCCACATCCACCTGTCTCTGTCAATTAAGTGCTGCCATTTGGCCCCTACTTCCCTGCAACCCAATCAGCCCAAGTGTAGTTAGGTGTCACTATTCCAATAAGTCCATTTCCACAGTGAAATGTGACTTACATAAAATAGCAATCTTCAGAGATGCTGGGACTACATTTGCAATTGGGCTCCCTCCTCTTGCAGTAAAGGTGTGAGTTCTACTCCATGTGCGTCTGTAGACCCATCCTGATTAATCCATTATAGCATGCCCAACTCCTTAATCTTGTGGATACCTTCTGCTACAATATACTTTGACTGGACTTGTCATTGAGCATGATTTATTTATGCCATCATACAACCCACGAATCAGCTTCACTGAATCAACCAAAAAGTGTCTTAGATTGAAACATTAAATTTATATTCTGCACTTAGTGGGCCCATATCAGTAAACTAAGACTGATCCAACTTTATGTTCTACACACCATTATTAGCCATTCTTATATCTATATTCTCTACGTTTCTGGAAATTCTTTTGGAGTATAGTGTACCTCTGCCTGGGTCACCATGTATATGTCATCTTTTAGAGCTTGCTGGAACATAAGTCTAGTCTTAGGTCTAGAAGCAATAATGGGTGGTGAATTCATTAACTGGAAACATTTATCAGTATCTTTTAAAGCATCTCCTCAAGCAAGGCTCCAGTAAATGCCCAGGATTCATATCAGCATGCACTATTGAGTTAATCTTTTCATGTGGTGGGAAGGGATAATAGTTTTTTTTACTGATCATGAATTAAGATGGAGCAATCTCTTCAGATGGAAACAATCTGCTCTTAGCTAAAGTAACATTATGGAAATTGGGGGCTCAATCCACCCATCTTCTTAATTATCTGCCTGTATCTCCCCATCCCAAGGCGTAAGAGTCCGTTTTGTTCCCAATCAATATTCTCAATTTAACAGCATTTGAGGTTGAGAATTGAGTTGGTACTATAATTCATCATTCTTAGGATATTACTCTTGAGTTTATTTTTTCAGTAATATCACCTCTGTTACCACAAAAAGAAAACCTTTTTTTTAAAGAATAAATGTAAACTTTGAAGTCTTTTATGCATTTTTTGATCTTTGACTCTGAAGTCCTGAGTTCGTGTCTTTCCTTCTACCAATTTATCTTTTGTAAGTAGGATAAATAATCAGCTTCTCCATACTGCTTACCCCGAAACAATTGCAGAAGAATATCAAACATGCTATCACTTAGAGCATCAATTTCCATCAATTCCTGATGTGCGGGTGGTGATACACTGCGTGCATCGAGTAGTGACTGTCAGACAGGGTAGAACTGCCCTCTGTGGATTTCTGAGACTAGTTATGGGAGTAGAAAGCTTCATCTTTCTCTTCCTGGTGGTTTTGAACTGCTGACACTGAGGTGAGCCCAATGCGTAACCACTACAGCACACCGCACACCACGATTTCACAGTGCCCTTTATACGCATGGGGGCAGTTATTAGTACCTTCAAACCTGATCAGACTTGGGAACCAATTGAGAAAATTGATCTGTACAACTTTGTTTCTCTAGAATCACTCTTGGAACCAAATGTTTTACACCGGGTTCTCCAGAGAAGCAAAAATTGTGGTGTGTGTTTGTGTGTGTGTGTGTGTGTGTGTGTGTACTGCTATACTGAACCCAGATCTGGATTCTCTCCTCTGGAACACCAGTTTCCTGTGAGCTCTTTTCCTATAGTTACACCAGAGTAGGGTTTTTGTGCTTGTTGAAGTATAGGGTAAACAGAAAAGATGACTCGCATTGAGATTAATTGACACAGTGGCTGTAAAATGAGTTTTAGGGTGGTGCAGGACCAGGCAGTGTTTCCTTATGTTGTACAAAGTGTCACTATGAGTCAAAACTGACTTGATGACATTTAGCAATGTAATCTATATGTGTTTTTTATTTATTTTCTTTTTTAATGTCAGTGATTGTTTATTTATTTACTTATTTGTTTTAAAAGATCATTTTATTAGGGGCTCATACAACTCCAATCACAATCCATACATACATCAATTGTGTAAAGCACATTTGTACATTCAATGCCCTCATCATTCTCAAAACATTTGCTCTCCACCCAAGCCCCTGGCATCAGGTCCTCATTTTTAACCCTCTCTCCCCCCTCCCCCCTCCCTCATGAACCTTTGATAATTTATAAGTTATTATTTTCTCATATCTTGGTCTGTCCCACATCTCCCTACCCCCACTTTTCTGTTGTATGTCCCCCAGGGAGGAGGTCACATGTAGATCCTTGAAATCAGTTCCCCCTTTCTAACCCACTCTCTCTCTATGCTCCCAGCAGCGCCACTCACACCACTGGTCCTGAGGGGATCATCTGCCCTGGATTCCCTGTGTTTCCAGTTCCCATCTGTACCAGTGTACCTCCTCTGGTCTAGTCAGGCTTGCAAGGTAGGATTCAGATCTTGACAGTGGGGTGGGGGGAGGAAGCATTTAGGAACTAGAGGAAAGTTGTATTTTTTCACGTTGCTACATCGCACCCTGACTGTTTCGTCTCCTCCCCAAGACCCTTCTTTAAGGGTATGTCCAGTGACCTACAAATGGGCTTTGGGTCTCCACTCCGCACTCCCCTGCTCATTCACTATGGTAAGATTTTTGTTCTGATAATGCCTTAAACCTGATCCCTTGAAACTTTGTAATCGCACAGGCTGGTGTGCTTCTTCCATGTGGGCTTTATTGCTTCTGAACCAGATGGCCGCTTGTTTACCTTCAAACCTTTTAGACCCCAGATGCTATATTTTTTGATAGCCAGGCACCATCAGCTTTCTTCACCACATTTGGTTGTTCACCCTTTTTGTCTTCAACGGTTGTGTCGGGAAGGTGAGCATCATAAAATGCCAATTTAAAAGAAGAAAGTATTCTTACATTGAGGGAGTACTTGAGTGGAGTCCCAATGTCCTTCTACTACCTTAATACTAAACCTATAAATACATGCACATAGATCTCATGTACAAATATATTTGCATATGTACATGTCTTTATCTAGACCTCTATGAAAACCCTTTGCCTCCCAGCTCTTTCCTCTATTTCCTTTGACTTCCCTCCTGTCCCACTCTCATGCTCAGTCCCCACCAGTGTTTCGGCAATTCCTCTTAGTCACATTACCCGTGATCATGCCCAACCAGGCCTCCTAGACCCTCCTCACCAGCAATTTGGATCCCTTGTTGTTCCCTTGTCCCTGGGTTTGTTAACACCACTTCCTTACCTCCCCCTCTCCCATGTCCCACGGAACTATTGGTCCCGTTGTTTTCTCCTATTGTTCATCCAGCCTATCTTATTTAGACAGACCTGTGGAGATAATAACATGCACAAAAACAAGACAGAGCAAAACCAAGCAACAATATACAACAAAATAACAACATACTAATGAGAAAAAACAAAACACAACAAGAAAGAAAACTTGTAATTAGTTCAAGGATTGTTTGTTGGTCTTTAAAAGTGTTTTCCAGTCCAGTCTGTTGGGGCATCATGCCCTGGCCCCAAAGTCTACCTTCAGCATTCACTGGGGACCTCGCCGCTCTATTCCCTTGCTGTTCTGTTACACCCCTTAATTATTTTGCCTCGATGTGGTGGGATCCGATTGGGTGCAATACCCACACTGTGTCTCTGGTGTTGTCCTCTGTAGAGATATGGGTCAGTGAGGGACGTCATGTCTCATAGTGGGGCTGGCCATGTGATCCTCTCTGTCGACTGACTGCTCTAATTGGGAATATCAACCTCATGGCCTGGTGGTCCATGATGTGCTCTACTCTCTCCTCCTCCCCCTTCATATGCTCCCATATGCTCTGATCAGATATGTCCCTTTTCCAGAGCTGTAGATTCAGTGCTGTCCGTTGAAATAAATTCTTCTGAGGGGAGGGGCAGGTGTCCATTTGGTTGGTGTTGGGGCCAGCCCCCCAGACCTCTCCACTGATTCACTACTCCGCACCGGCATGTTGCATTCACATCTTAGAGCACCGGGTTGAAATCTGGTCCCTCTTTCCCTATGGAGACAAAAATAGTACCCTCCCATTGGGTGGGTTAGTGTCCTGTGCCCCCGCTACCCTTTTCTTTATTATTATTTTTTTTCTTACCCCACCTCCGTTTTAGTTGTGTACCATGTGTACCCCTGTGTTTGGTCTGGTCCCTGCCATATTATGTGGTCCTTGCCCCAGGAATGTTTGTATACCGTAGCTTTTTCCCTATGCCTCTTTTGCCTTTTTTTTTAAAGATTACCTCAGCAGCCTTTGAAGTCTTTCCATATTTAAGTCAGTGCTATCTGAGGTCTGTTTTCTTTTTGCCCTCTGGGTGAGGTTGTTCTATGTGGTGGGCTCTTATTTATGCTTGGTGGGTGTTGTTCTTCTGCCCATACTGGGTTTGCAAGGATCTTTTGTAGGCTGGATTTCTTCTAACGTATTCTTTGAGTTTTTCCTTGTCTGGGAAGACTCTTACTTCTCCATCTATATTGATAGATAATTTGACTGGGTAAGGTATTCTTGAGTTTGCATTGTTTTCCTTCAATTTTGGGAATATGTTATTCCACTCTCTCCTCTTCTTCATAGATTCTGCTGATAGGTCTGAGCATATTCTTATTTGGGAACCTTTGTATGTGATTGCTTGCTTGTTTTTCCCTAGCCGCACTCATGATTTTCTCCTTTTCCTCTAAATTGCATAATTTAATTCTTTTGTGCCTTGGTGACTTCTTCTTGTGATACAGTCTTGCTGGGGTTCTTTCAGCCTCCTAAATGGTTGCCTAGTTCTCATTCACTAAGCTGGGGAAGCTTTCCTCCAAGAATTCTCTCACTATTGTTGCATATGACTTCTTTGTTGTCTTCCTCCGGTAAGCCAATAGTTCTCATGTTGTTCCGCTTCATAACATCAGACATCACTCTTAAGTTTTCTTCAACTTCTCTGATGATCTTATTAGATTTTTGTTTGCATTTGTTAAAGTCTGCCTGGCTGCCCTCCAAGTCACTGATGCAGTTCTCTGATTCCTCCAGTCGATTCTTGAGTTACGTGAGTCTGCTACTGGTTTTTGTTATCTCCTCCCTAAGTTCCTGTATTTCTCTTTTATTTATGGCTTTTACCTCTTCTATCATTTCATCCTTTTTCTGTATTGTTGCCCCATATCCTCTATGAATCCAAGTAGCATTCTGAAAATTCCTTTCTGTGACTGTTCAATGTCTCCTTCCTCTATGCATGTCATTATGTTCAGGCCATCTTCAGGCATTGCCTTTTGTTTTTCCCGTTGTTTCGTTGAGGTCGTTTGGGCTGATGGCTGTTTGCCTTGTGTTGGTTTAGATGAGCCAGGTGCCATTTTCCTGTGAGTTGTATAGCACTGGCTCTCTCTGGGAGACTTGCAGGAGAACTTCTTCGAACTGCCTATAGCTTATTTCACTATGGAATTAACCTACCACTTTATCCTCCTATAGCTTCCCTCTCAGGGAAGTGACCCAGAAGGCTGGTGGGTTGCCTGCTTCGGTGTTGCTGAGGTTGGGCAGAGGTTCCTACAACAGCTTGAAAGGTTGAGGAGTGTTGGCTGAGCTACCTTAGGACTCCAGGCACACATGTAGGAATTCCCCTGTTAGATGTTTTAGCAGAGTATCCCCTGGTGGAGGTTGGCAGGCCCTTTCCCAGCCTCCCTAGCTACACAGGGTGGAGTTCACCTAGCTGGGTGTGGCCCAGGCATACATGCCCTAGGCTATGGGGAGTGGTCTGGAGAGACCAAGAAAGAGAAAGAGGAGGGAAAAAAATCAAGCCCGCTGAGCCTGTGGGGGGCAGGGGAGGGGAGGATATAGTGAAGACATGGAAACAAAGTAACAAATGTAGCTGAGTCCCGATCCCCCGCCAGTGGAGCTGCAAGGGTTTAGTCCCTGCTCTGAGGCGGCAGCAGCAAGCTGTGGCTGTGTTGAGAAAAGGCCCCTGTGCAGCCCTCCAAGACTGAGGGGGCACAGAGAGGAGCTGCAAGGGTCCAGTCCTTGCCCCGAGGTGGGTGGTGGCAAACTGTGGCTGTGTTGAGACCAAGCCGCTGTACAGGCTCCAAATGGTCCCAGGCTCCAGCAGAGACAGTGGCAGGGCCAAGGTCAAATCCAGCCGTCCTCCACTGAGGTAAGCCAAAAGCCCCCAGCCCCTCAAAACCATGTGGGTCTGAGCCTACTTATCATTATGATGCTCCTCCTGCATTCCAGCAGTGTTGAAATTCCCTCTAAGCAACTCTCCTGGGCTGAAATCTGCAGAGTTCCTCTGGTATGTATTACTCCATCGTCATCTTGCCGGAAATCTCTGTTGTTGCTTTTTTTTTTTAATCTCCCCCCCTCCCCAATCTTCTCTTAGGAGCTAATACAGACATCATACCATTTCATAGTTCAATCTCATTAAACAGCATTGTGGTATTGTGACCAAAATCCACTTCAGAGTCTTTTCTTCCTCCTTGATATCAGTTCCCCCTACTAATGCACCCCACCCACCACTTCCCCCACTGCACCCCCAGGAACCCTTATTCTAATTGTTGTTTCTCTAGCTTCATTTATCCTGTGTTTCATATACCAAAAAACATTGAAAAACACATAAAAAGCGCCAAGAAGGCTACCCACAATGACAAAATACAACAGATATAAAACCCAATATTAAAAAAAACCACAGAAAATATTAAAAACCAAATCAAGGTCAAATGTATCAAGTGGCAAAGTTTTAACCAATCAGGTCAGGTTTATCATTTTAATCTACAACAGTCATCTCTCCAATATTCTCTGTCTGATAACCAGCTTATTCTCATCTCTCAATTATGGTCAGAAGGAAATCACCAAAGGCTTATTTCCTATGTAGATCCTGCAAATATATTTTGGCCTTCTGATGTCATCCATTGCCTTCTACACACCAGAATCTCACAATATAAGCTCTGATAGTATTCCATCCTTAATATCTGGATTATATAATTTATAATCCTTAGGTCATAGATGTTGGTGTGCTTCTTCCATGTGGGCTTAGTTGACATATCACTTAAATTGCTGCTTATTTGAAAACAACCCTTTAAGAACCAGATGATGATAGCCTGGCACTATCTAATTTCTTCCCTGCACTTCGCTATGCAACCGTATCTTCTGTGTTTCATTTGTGAAGGTGAGTAATGAGTAGGGCCATGTCATCAGAAATAATTGTTCTTAGCCTGGAGCTAAAATTAAGTGCGAGCCCCAAATCCATTCCCAGATCTATGTTTTTAATTTGCCTCTGGCTCACCTTAGAGATATCCTTGTTAGTTTATGGTAGCAAATGATATCAATCTTCTCCATGGATCATAGGACCTTTTGTTTATAGTGTCATTAATTAAGCTATGGTACTAATTTTTTGAACACTAGTGAGAGAGGGAGATTAAATAAGGGTAGGCTAACTATATCTCAATATCTAGATTATTCATTTTTATAGAATAAATCCTTACCTGACTGGATGCTATTTACTTAAAGAAGTAGAGTTGGTTATCAGGCAAAACTTGCAATAATATTCACTGATAATGCCATTCAGGTCTGCCAGAATAAAACATATCTTAATACAGCAAGTAAGGCATTAAAGTATTAAGTCAATGTTGGTCTACCTACTGAGCTAGGTGTTTATATAAATGCATGTATGTGATCATGAGGTGTCAATAGGATCAGGTATCAGGCATCAAAGAACAAAATATCATATTGTGAATGAGGAGGAGGAGTGAGGAGGACCCAAAGCCCATATGTAGGCAACTGAACATCCCCTTACAGAATGGCCACAGGGAGGAGATGAGTCAGTCAGGGTGCAGTATAGCAATGATGAAACATGCAACTTTCCTCTAGTTCTTTAGGCTTCCCTCCCCCACCCCCATCATGATCCCTTGTACAAATCCAGCTAGACCAGAGGATGTACACTGGTACAGATAGAAACTGGAAACACTGGGAATCTAGGACAGATGAACTCCACAGGACCAATAATGAGAGTAGTGATACCAGGAGGGTAAGTGGAAGGTAGGGTAGAAAGGGGGAACTGATCTCAAGGTACATATAACCCCTTCCCTGGGGAGTGAACAACAGAAAAGTGGGTGGAAGAGACATTGGACAGTGTAACACATGACAAAATAATAATAATTTATAAATTATGAAGAGTTCTTGAGGGAGGATGGGTGGGGAGGGAGGGGACAAAATAAGCTGACACCAAGGGCTCAAGTAGAAAGCAAATGCTTTGAGAATAATGATGGCAACAAATGTATAAATGTGCATGACACAATGGATGCATGACACAATGGATTGTGATAAGAGTTGTACGAACCCCCAGTAAAATTATTTTTAAAAATTAAAATAAATGCAAGTATTTGATTGTATGTGTGTAATAAAACACATAGACACAAGTATGGATATTTCTTATATATAACCCAATAACTCATTATTAAGATTTGGGGTTTTCAGGGACAAGGGAATAACACATGATCTAAAATCGATGGTAAGGAGGCTGTAGAATGCCTGGTGGGTTGATCAAGTGCAATGTAGTCAAGAAGAATTACTGAAAGCCAAATGAAGGTCAAACATGATAGTGGGACAAGAGGAAAGTAAAAGGAAATAGAGGAAATAACTGAGGCAAAAGATATTTTAGATGCATAAATACAGGCATGTACATGTGTAAATATATTTATATATAACAATAGGGACATAGATCTATGTGCATATATTTATATGTTAAATAATAAGGTAGCAGACGGACATTACTCAACATGGCTCAAGTCCTCCCTCAATGCAAGAACACTTTGTTCTAATAACCTGGCATTCTGTGATGCTCAGCATCCCGACAACAATCGCTGAAGACAAAATGGGTGCATATGCTAATGTGGTGAAGAAAGCTGATGGTGCCCAGCTATTAAAATATATTAGTGCCTAGAGTCTTAAAGACTTGAAGATAAAAAAGCGGCCATCTAGCTGGGAAGCGAAAAAAGTCCACATGGAAGAAGCACACCAGCCTGTGTGATCATGAGATGTAGACAGTATCAGGTATCCAGCATCAGAAAGGCCCAAACAAACAATCATATTGATTCAAACACTGGGGTAGGGATGGGAGACCCAAAGCCCATCTGTAGACAATTGGACATTCCCTCACCATAGATTCACAAGGAAGGAACAAGCCAGCAAGGGTGCAGTATAGCACTGATAAAACATGCAACATTCCTGTAGTTCTTTAATGCTTCCCTCCCCCAGCCCCACTATCATGACCCCAGTTCTACCTACAAATCTGGCTAGAACAATAATGAGAGTAGTGATACCAGGAGGGTTGGGGACAGTAGAGGGAGAAAGGGGGAACTGATCCAAATGATCAATGTAAACACACACACACACACACACACACACACACACACACACACACACCCTAGGGTGAGGAACAACAGAAATTAGTGAAGGGAGACAGCAGACAGTGTAAGATATGAAAATAGCAATAATTTATCATTTGTCAAGGGTTTATGAGGATAGGAGGGTGGAAGAGGGAGGGGGGAAAAAAAGGAGGATCTGATACCGAGGGCTCAAGTAGAAAGAAACTGTTTTCAAAAGGATGAAGACAACATATGTGCTAAAATGTGCTTGAACTAATGGTTGTATGGATTGTTGCAAGAGTTGTAAAAGCCCCCAATAGAATGATAAATAAATTTTAGATTTGAAGGATTAAAGCCATAGTCTTTTGGGACATCTCATTCATTCAGTATAATTTAGTTTATGAAGTTATGTTCTACTTTTTAGTTTGTTGAATTTTTTCTGGAGTTTCAAAAGCTTATGACTGGTCACCTAAGGTACAACTTAAAGTTCTACTTAAAGTGAACCAAAGAGTAAGATGGAAACTAAAGACCCGAAGAAGAATCCAATCCAAAAATCACATCCACATTTACCTGAGACCAGAACTAGATGGCTACCATTACCTAATTAGTTCCATTGTAGATGGCTCCTGATAATAAAACCATAAATTCCTATTATATAAAAACAATAAAAGATAGATCTGATCTGGAAGACTTAACATTATTGATATGAAATAATCTTTAAACCTTGAACCAAAACTCACCCTGAAGTCTCTTTATAGCTAAATAACACACTAGCCCCCAAACTAATAAATACCACCCATAAGTACTGTGTCTTTTTAAAGAGATCACCCATATGTGACCCTGATAGACATTGAAGCCAGATTTAAATGAGGATGTGGAACAAGGGATACCATTGCTGATGTCAGTGGATCTTGGCTGAAAGCAGAGTACACCAGAGGTTGCTTGTGTTTTATTCACTAGGCTAAACTATCTCATGTGTGAATCATAACAGTTTGGATAGCCATGAGAAGAATGGGAATTCCAGACCACTTCATTGTGCTCATGTAAAACTTGTGCATGGACCATGAGACAGTTGTGGGTACAAACAAGGATATCCTACTCAGTTTAAAATCAGGAAAGGTGTGCATCAGGGCTGTGTCCTCTCACCACACTTCTTCACTCTGTGTGCTGAGCACATCATCAGAAAAGCTGCATTTCATGAAGAAGAATGGCAATGATTAGAAAAACATAATAACAATTTGTGATGTGCAGATGACATGATCTTACTTGATGAAAATCAGGAGGACTTGAAGTAATTTCTGATGAAGATCGAGGATTAAAGCCTTTAGTATAGATTACATCCCAATATAAAATAGATCAAAATCCCCACAACTGGACCAATAGGTAACTTGATAAATCGAGTAGAGATTGAAGTTATCAAGGATTTCGCCTTGCTTGGATCTGCAATCAGTGCTCATGAAAGCAGCAGTCAGGAGATTAAATGATGCGATACATTAGATAAATATGCACAAGATCTCTTTAAACTGTTAAAAAGTAAGGATGTTACTTTGAGGACTAATGTGTGCCTGACCCAAGCCATGATACCATTTTGACTGTATCATTTCAGTTCCCTCATGAACCTTTTCACTTCCCTTGCGTACACATGGAAATTGGATATTGAATAAGGAAGACTGAAGAATAATTTATGCATTTGAGCTATGGTGCTAGCAAAGGATATTGAAAGTACCACAAACTACAAAAAACAAATCTGTCTTGGAAGAAGTAGAGCAGGGAAGCTCATTAGAGGCAAGGATGCCAAGACTTCATCTTCTTTCCCTGTGCATGTTATCACGAGAGACCAGTAACTATGAAAAGAGGAAGCCCTCGGAAAGATGAATTGACACAGTGGCTGCAACAAGGGCCTTGAACATATGAACAATTGTGAGCATGGCACAGGGCCAGGCAGTGTTTCGTTGTGTTGTACTTAGGGTCACTATGAGTTGGAAATGACTCAGTAGCACTGAAAAACAACTAAAATAAGTTTAGAGTCTTTCTACCTAATATATATATGTCCATCATGTCCTGTCGTGTATCTATCCATCCCTCTATCCAGTTGTTCCTCCTTAATTTAGAAAACCTTACTGGTGTTGGTACACTTCTCCTAAATTCTTCAAGTGGTACCACGTTTAACTATCTTCCCTTTATTTCAGGCCAACTTCAAGTCTGGAGCCCTCTGGAGCTCAGCAGCCCCTCCTTTCATACCCCTGAGATCCAAGCCCAGATAATCTGGGAAGAGCTTGGCGTTGGCAGCAGTGGTTTCCTCAGTATGCAAGAGCTGACTCTGGTCTGTCAAACCATTGGGCTACAAGACCTTGAGAAAGAGGTGAGAGAAAGCCTGAGACTGACCTGTCTCAACCACTTTTCTTTGAAATGTTTGGTCTGAAAACTCTCACCCTCTTTTAGACTATGATTCAGACATATCAATTTCTCATTAAAACTCTTGACTGGCTTCAAAACTCCTGTCAAAGAATATATCTCAGACCCCCCCCCCCATTGTGATAAACTCTCACCACTGTAGGGCAGTTGTGCCAGGCACTCTCAGACACAGTCACTCAAGATCACCGTTCCCTGCCTGCCAGGCTGATTGTACTACGGCCAAGTAAGGCCTCTTTAGAACCTGTCTGTAGTCTCATCAGATGGGAATAGAGGTGGAGTGTTATATTGCAGTCCTCACTCTTCATTAAAGCGCTCTTGGCCTAGCTGCTGTTATCCTGTGACCCACTGGAGCCAGGCTGGTTTTTGTGGGTACATCTTCCACCAACATACTGCAAGTTCCCAGCCACAGCAGATAGGAAATAAGTTATTTATGGAGTTCAGGCAGTTTGAATGACTCAGCTACTGATTATGGAACTAAAACAGACATGGTAGTATAGATTTCCCTTGAGACTGATAAGGAAAAATATTTTGGAAATACAGCCAGTTGGGACCTAGACAATTTTGAATGTGGATGAAGATGAGCAAGCTGCCCTTGTTGAATGCTTGATCCAAAAGTTTGGAGAAGCAGGAGGCCCAATGGTGACATCTGGGTTGAGCTGCCTGTTTGTGGAACCTCTGCATCAAGCAAAACATGTGTTCTGATCCAGGTGTATGACTTTTGTTTAGGAAATGGAAGATTTGTTTAACAAATTGGATCAAGATGGAGATGGCAGAGTAAGTCTTGAGGAATTCCAGCTTAGCCTGTTCAGTCATAGACCCAATTCACTTCCGAAATCTTCTACTCCCATCGAACTGAGTGATCCTTGGACTCATTACCAGGTAAAATAGGACAAATAAATTATGAACCACATTAAGTATTATCTTTCTGATGACTGCAACCATAACCGTCAGCATCTTTCACAAACCTGTCCTCTCTGAGTCACCTGACTGTTGTCCAGGGGTTCAAGAGGGATAAGAAACAGAGATATGTGTTTGAGATTCTGGGGTCACACAGACCTCCATAACTGTATGTCCCTGGATGGCATGCTCATCTCTGAGCCTCATGCTCCTCATCTATAAAATGGGGCAATTGTGATGCCTGCCTCCCAGGTGTTGTTCTATAAGACCAAGTAGTGTCTGACATGACAGCTTCAGCCATTCTTAATTGTGGGATAGAGAACATTTCAGTAGGGAAATCCCTTTTCCCTCATACCATGATGCAGCAGGAGAGCAATGTCAAAGAGCATTCTGCAACATCTCCCTCGGGCAGCCCTTTTGATTTAGGTCCTGAGTCTGGATTCCTCCCTCCTATCCCTGGGTTTTATGTCTTGCAGAAGTACCAGATCTCCGTGCAGCTTTAAACAGAACAGATTTAGGCAGTTTCCTTAAATCATAGCATTGCTCAGTGACTGCTGGGTTAGCACTTTCCGAACAGAAGAAATTCCTTCTCCCACCACAGAGCAGACTGCTCTAAGGAATTCTTGCTTTCTGCACAAGGATGTGGCTGACTCCCATGTTGTGTGGGAGGCAGAGTAAAACCAGTGTGATATTCTTCACCACTGAGTAGGTACTTCTGAGAGCATAAGTTTTTCATTCTAAAATCAACAAGAATGCAGGAAGAAGATATTCAAGAGCATTAAGGAGAGATTTCAGGCCATATAAGGTAAAAAAAAAATCAGAGTATGGCCCTTATATGTCACTGATTGGGTTAATTGGCAGATATGACTTCCTTGAAGCAGAAGCAGCCCCATGTTCCCTTTGTATTCATCTGAAGTATAGACTAATGTGGACACTGAACTAGGGATGGATGTGCGCATAGTTGGCATTAAAGAATCAAGATAGTGGCTATAGAGCCGTACCGCTTCTTGTGCCATGCACACCTTCCTGAACAGATGCTCTCTGGCCAGAGGTGTGAGTTTGTAAGGAGGAATCTTGGGGAAATGACCTAGGCAGGCAGGTATGTCTTCCAGGAGACACCCACATCAAGTGAAGTGTGATCCCTGTTTGTGGATTAAGATTTGAACATGGAAATGGGTTTCTCTTCTTTGTCAAGGATTTTCTCCAGGGTAAGTTGCACTGAGGCTAAGAACTAGGGAAGATACAGAAACAAGGGTAACTCATGTCCAAATGTGGAGACCTAGGTGTTGCTGGAAGCTAGTGTAGGATAAGGATCTCAAAGTGGCACCCCTGAGCCTGCAAGGGCAGGATCCCTAAGAGTTCTGTAACCTCGAATACCACTGAAGTATGGGTCCTATGGTAGTTACACAATCTGGTGTCAACTTGTGGAGGGGTAGAGTCTAGCCTATCAATCAGGTCATAGCTTGATGACCTCATTTGGACCCACCACGAAGATAAATAGCTCACTGGAGGCCAGATAGACACAGTCTCTGCATCGTCTTCCTTCGGACAAGTCACATGGAGCTAGGCTGATGAAAGCCAGAGCCTTAGAGCTGGAGGAGCCACGTGGAGACCCACACCAGCACTGAGATGCTTAGACTGCCACTGGATCCACAAGATATTTTACTCTCTGATCTTCCTGCATTCAGTATCATTGCATATGTTTTGTGAGTTTGAAGAGGACTTTATAGATTGATGTCAGACATATGTGCTAATATCAGACTTACGGACTTGATTTGAACTAGGGTGGGATGTTTTTGTGATATTCAACTGCTCTTGTATATAGAGCTCTTTCTACACACAGATGGGTGTCTATGAATTTGTTTCTCTAGTCTACTCAGACTAACACATTATGGTCCCTTGGGAGTGGAGTACTAGATAAAAGAATCATAAAGATGGAGAGTGGATGTTTGTTTGATCTCTGCTTCATGATAGTGCTTCTTTGGCTAGCCAGAAGTCAGATATGGCCATGCAGTTTACTGGATAGTTTTCTGGAAAGAACATGGGAAGTTAAAGTTTGGATTCTTTTCATTGGTTGTAGTCTTTGGTTATTCTTGTGTGAAATGGTGAAAATGTGATTAATGTATATTTTGAGCTCAGGGGACAAAATCACCCCTTGAATTTCTCAGAGTTGCTTAGTGAAAATGGCTGACAGAAGGTCAAAATGGCTGAGAGAAAGCTGGCTGGAGGGGCAGGGAGCACTTCAGGCAAGACGGCAACTGAGTAACACATAGCAGAGGGACTCTGCAGAAATTAGCGCAGGAGAGTCACTAAGGGGGATGTTGTGCACTGCCTGGTTGCAGGAGGAGCGTCATAAAGATAAACAGGCAAATATCCACTCGGTTTTGAGGAGCTGGGGGCTTTGTCTTACCACAGTGAAGGCTGGCTAAGGTCTAACCTTAGCCCCACCACTGTCTCAGCCAGAGACGGGATCATCTGGAGCTGGCACAAAGGCTTTATCTTAACACAGCCACACTTCAACTCCGAATTGTGGAAGGGTTTAAACCCCTCCAGCCCCAGGGTCAGGGATGGGGTTAAGCTATATTGTTACTTTTGTTTCTCACTCTTCCTTCTTTCCCACTACAGTTTCAACAGGCTCTTCTTTTTTTCCCTCTCTCTTTCTCTTCCTTTTAATCTCACACACCACTGCCAACCTCCAGGCATCTCCTCTTATCCTAGGGCTTTCACTCAACAAAGAGGCTAGAGATCTTAATATTACAATTAGACAATTTGACCTGATAGATGTGCACAAAGCTATTCACCCAAATACAAAAGAATTTACATTCTTTTCAAGCCCACATGACACATATTCAAAGATAGAGGTGCTGGGGCATTAGATGAATCTGCATAAGTTTAAGCACATTGATATATGTACCTCTCTCTCTGACCACTGTGCCATAAGACTGGAAAACCAACAAAAGGAAGATGAAGAAAACAAGGACAAACAATTGGAAGATGATAACTCTCTTGCAAAAGGAGTGTGTGCTGGCCCAGATCAGAGATGAAATTAGGGAATTTCTGGAAATCAACAAGAATGAGCACATGATGTACCAAAACTTATGGGACACAGCAAAGGCAGTTATCAGAGGAAGTCTCATAGCAATACATGAACACATGAAAGAGGAAGAGAGACTTATGATTGATATGCTGGCACAAAATTTACAGCAACTAAAGCTGAGTCAACAGGACAAACCTATTAATAGATTAAGAAAATAAATAATAAAAATCATGGCTGAGATTCAGAAGAGGGAAAATAAGAAAACTATGGTAAAATTAGTGCTGCTAAAAGTTGTTTCTTTGAACAGATAAATAATTGACAGGTTTTTCTTTTCTAATTTGTCATTTGTTTTTTTGTTGTTGTTTTCTTTTGTTGCTTTGTTTTGGTCCGTCATGTTTTTGGTGCATATTATTATCTCTGTAGGTCTATCTAGATAAGATAGGCAGGATAAACCATCTGGAAGACAAAACGGGACTGACAGTATTGCAGGGACATGGGTGAGGGACAGGTGGGGGAAAGGACATGTGTGTTAAAAGCCCAGGGACAAGTGAACAACAAGTGATCCAAAAATGATAGCAACGAATATGTAGGAGGCCTGGTAGGGCTTGATCAAGGGCAATGTAACCAAGAGGAATTACTGAAACCCAAATGAAGACTGAACATGATAGTGGGACAAGAGGGAAGGCAGAAATGATCACAATGATCTGCATATAACCCCCTACCTGGGGGACGTACAATAGACATGTGGGGGATGGGAGACATTGAACAGTGTAAGATATGAGAAAATAATAATAATTTATAAATAATACTTTATAAATTATCGTGAAGGCAGGAGTGTGGGGGAGGAAGGGAGAAAATGCTTAGCTGATACCAAGGGTTCAAGTAGAAAGAAAATATCTTGAGAATGATGATGATGGCAACAAATGTACAAATGTGCCCGACACAATGGATGTATGAATGGATTGTGATAAGAGTTGTATGAGCCCCAATGAAATTATTTTAAAAAATAAAAATAAATAATGAACCCTGGCTCTGGCTTGATGCTGTCAGAGGCCTAATGCCGTATTTTCTATCAATAGAAGCGTTTAGATAATGAGTAAGATAACTAAATAAGCATCGAATTTGACTGTTTTACGAATAGAGCTTAGGATCTGATGCTACTCTGTTTATACTGATTTTTTTTCTGTTTATTATTATTGATATATGATTGATAGAAATGATTATTGGGAAATTTGAAAATAGAGAGCTTGTAAGCCCACTTGTTTCTCGTCATTAAAACTGGATTGTTAGATGGGTTTAGGACACACCCGCAAAGAAGGCTTTGAAAAAATAAGCTCTGAAAAGAAAAGTGTCTTCAGTGTTGAGGACATTTAAGGGTGAAGAGACTTGCCAAGGGCTGTTGACAGATTGACAGGGGGAAAAAAGGGAACTCTTTGGATATTTAAATTTTGAACTCGTGGTTTTGTCAGAAGCTGGGAAAAAATCTGGAACCATGAAGAAAACTACTCTCTGGGGCTGAATATTACAGGGAGCCTGTGGGCAGGCTGAACTGCTTGCTAGGCGACCACCCAGATCCACTTGTTGAGTGGAAGTGGGCGAAATGCAGCAATAAAGAGACTGATTGAGTCTGGCCACTGACACTCATGGACCTTGTTTCAGGAACGTGAAGAGAAAACGAGGGTGGGTTGACTGGTCTGAAATTCATGATCTAGCGCAAGGGGGCTAGGCTTGTTGAAAATTTGTGACAGTGCCCATGGTCTAGAAGCGAGGTGACCAATGGGCACCATGTGGACGCTGAGTGAAGCAGCCCACATTGAGTTGACCAGAATCCGACCAGATGAAGAGATGTTTGAGCCTGTGAAGTAGAGATATTGCTGCAGACTTCATGGATAGCCTGTTCTGATTTGACTTTACTATGGATGGGGAGTTCACAAGGTTCTAACTGGGATGAAGGTTCCTCAGAACACAGCTGATGTAAGTGGGCAGTATAGAAATTTTATACCTAAAATGGAGATGATAAAGGCATGAAGTGGTTGGCTACAAACTTTCATAGGTGCTGGAATATGTACATAGGATTATAGGTTTAAGTGTGTGTTCCTTAACTGCGATGCTTAGGCATAGAATATTGTTTTGTCACTTATATAATATGTTTAAATGAGGATGGCACATACTGAATGGTACACTTATTAGTTTTATCTTGTTAGTTACAGATATGATTTTATTATTTTTTTGTTAAGAGTTATGTATGGGTAAAAAGTTGTGTAAAAGTGTCAACTTGACAAAGGTTGGTCTGTGGTAGTTACATATTCTGGTGTCAACTTGTTGAGGGGTGTTGTCTAGCATGTCAATCAGGTCACAGCTTGATAACCTCATTTAGGCGTGCCACTGAGATAAATAGCTTACTGGAGGCCAGATAGATACAGAGGCCAGATAGATACAGATAGGTGCTTCATCCTCCTCCGGACAAGCCACATGAAGCTAGACTGATGGCAGATAGAGCCATGGAGCCACATGGAGACTCATGCCAGCCCTGAGATGTTTATAATGCCACTGGATCCACAAGACTTTCCATCCACTGGCCTGTGATCTTCCTGCATTTGGCATATTGCATGTGTTTCGTGAGTCTGAGGAGGATTTTATAGATTGGGATTGGACATATGTGCTAATATTGGATTTATGGACTTAATCTGGACTTGGGGTGAAATTTTTTCTCAATATTCAATTGCTCTTGTGTATAAAGCTTTCTCTTAACACCTATGAGTGTCTATGAATTTGTTTTTCTAATCTACCCAGACTAACAGGTCTTTCAGCACAGCAACTTGACCCATTATCCTGCTGTCATAGCCATCTACTCTTCCTGTCACGTGTATTTCTACATACAGCACACACTTGTACACATATCCACACAGTTTGGACCCATCCACTGTATACATGTACACCCACTATATATACACACCTGATACATGTAGTCAATGCTACATGTATACACCCAAACTATAGATGCGTCTGTCATACACACACACACACACACACACACACACACACTTAACTATACACACACACTATATATGCACATGATACAAGGTGGTACCCTCCCAGAACTGGAATTGTGCTGGGCAGAGTAGACCTTTCATAATATGACTTTTTCTCCCTCTTTGAGAGCTCCGAGTTGCAGCGCCACCTGAGAAGGTTCTCTCTGGTCACAGTGAATTTTTTGTAAAAGCGGTTTCACTGGAACCTTGTTTTTCATGATGGCGAATTTAAGAGAACAGCATGCAGCTATGAAACTTTGTTTCCTCCTCAGGAAAAATGCCAAAGCAACTGTTGTGATGTTGAATACAGTTTAGAAAGACAGTGCTATGGGAAAAACTCTAAGTGTATGAGTAGTTTTCTCATTTCAAAAGAGGTGAAATGTTGATTGATGGCAAACCTCATTCTGGACGTCCATCATCTTATCGAACAGATAAAAATGTCGATTTGTAGTGCATTTGGAATTCGTTCCACCAGGTTAGACTGTTAGTCAAGCTTTCTATTAGAGGATCTGAAAAGATTTCATAACAGTGTGCGGCAAAAACAGGCCTGATTTATGGCAGACAGGGGACTGGTTTTGCCACCATGATAATGCACCTGCTCACACAGCCATCTCAGTGTGCCAGGTTCTGGCAAAAAGCAGAATGTCTCTCTTTCCCCATGCACCTTACTCACCTGACCTTGCATTGTGTGACTTTTTTTTGTTTCCTCGAAGAAGAGGGACATGGAAGGATAACTATTTGAGGACATAGAAGAGTGAAGAAAAACACTAGGGAGGTGCTGTCAGCCATCCAAACAGATGAGTTTGAAAAATGTTTCCAAGAATTAAATTGCAGATTTTACAAATGTATCAAGTGTAATTGAGAGTACTTTGTAGGTGACAAGTTTGTTTTGTAAAAGAATTTAAATGCATGCCCCATGGTTGCTGGACACTGTTGGGCAGGTACAGCTTTCCAGCGATGGCAATGGGCCAGAGCGATCCTGGGATGCATGCATGGGGCTGTTCCTTTTCAGCAGCCTCCATAGCCCGGTCACTGGTACATGGAAAAAAATTAAATACATAGCTTTGAAAAAAATTCCAGGGTTTTTTTGGGGGGATACCACCTACTATATGCACACAAATTGTAAGGCACACAAACTCATGCCCACCACACACACTGCTAGTGTACGTAAACATCATAAACACAGTGCCTACACATCCCTTCACTATACATTCTGTATGCATTCATGCACAGTATATTCATATACATGCACTCTCTACACACCCATACTAAATTCACTGCAGAGATATGAGTGTATACACAGTATATAATACCTTTGGGGCATAGAATGTCAAACTGAGGAGTGGGCGGATTCAGTCTTTCGTTTGTGGAGCACAAAGTCCTACCCCTCTCTTGATACCTCTCACCTGAGAATTGCCCATTTGCACTGTCATTTTAGGGCAGAAACTGGAAGGAGGCCAGGGTGGTAGAGTCTTCTGCATTATTTCAAAGTAGAGTGTGCCATATCTTGTGTGTGTCTCCACAGTTTGGCTATAGAGTGTGATGTTTGACCATGTCATGTGGTATACCTGTTAGATAGATAGATAGATAGATAGATAGATAGATAGATAGATAGATAGATAGATAGATAACCTACTTACTAACAGGTATACTAGCTCTGTACTGATGTCATATATATATATATGACAGCAGGAGAATCAGGTGGACATGGTATAGGGGAAACCCATTCTGAGCCTCATATTTTCTAGAGTAAGTGGCTAGAGGGTTCATAGCAGTTCCAGATGCATTTGAGTATCTGGGACTCTCCATTGATAGCCATGGTGCCCTCTTCCACCTGCAAACAGAGTAAAATACCTGCTCTAGAATGTTGTCCAGTTGGCACGCAGAGCACCCAGCGTAGCTTAGTAAGCTCGGTAAACAAGCTCCTTCATTAGAGAATTGGTGACTCAGTGAGTACAGGCAGAGGAGGTTTCTGCTCCCTTGAGCCTGACTCAGGAAGTGTACTGCTGGGAGAAGATGAAGGATGAAGGGTGGAGAGTATAGCCAGGACAAGCCTGGTGGTCATCAGAGAAGGGACCGGAAAGAGTCCAGGATGAGCCAGAAAGAGCAAGAGGAGCATGATTTAAGCTGTGGGGCTGGACTTGAAAGGGCTAAAAAATAGCTAGGTATCCTTCTATCTGGAGGCCAGCGAGCCGGTGTGTCAGAAAAGAGGAGTTAAGGGTGATTGAGCAAGGTATTGAGGGTCCCAGATCCAGATCCCAGCCAGCAAGGCAGTGAGGAGAGGGTAGCTGAAGAGCCATGAGCCGGTTGGAGCAAGGTGGTTTTTACTCTGAGGGAGGCAGGAGCGCTGGATGCCTGGAGCAGAAATGTGATGACCTGAAGGCGTGGAGAACACTCATTCTTACTCCCAGGGATTCCTGACAACACATATTTACTGGAAAGGGCTCTGAGGTAGAAAAAATTTAAGGGAAATATTTCTTGCCCTTGTGGATTCATAGAATATCTGAACGTAGCAGGTCAGCTTTCCGCTTGAGAGACTTTACCATCATCGTAAGACTCCCCTAGCTTGCTTAGCTGAAAGCTGCTTGCTTCTGTATTCCCAGTAATGTGCAGTTTCACACACAGGGAAGCCCACTCTGCTTTTGGAGCCTCTTAGGAATTTCTCCATGATGGCAAGCCCCTCTTTAGGCTCTTCCTTTGTGAGGCCCTGTGTACCTTGTTCGTCATGCCAGAGAGATGCGGATAGTTCACGGGCTGCACTTACACACCCAACTCACACTCATCCTCACTGCCATTGACTCAGTGTGGACTCATAGCGACCATACAGGACACAGTAGGCCTGCCCTGGCAGTTTGCAAGCCTGTAGCTCTCTGTGGGAGTAGAAAGCCCTGTCTGCTGCCTTCTGGCTCCAGAGCAGTCATGGCTGCTTTGATGAATCACGTCGCTGTGCCCAGCCCTCTCACCTTTGCTAGAAAGTGAAGAGAGCGATAACTGGTGAGGTTGTTCTTGCTAGGCAGCGTGCAGGTTTGTGCAGTGGGGGACACGAGAAACAAGAGATTGGGCTGAACAGACGTGCGTGCTCACAGCACTTTCTTGGTCCCTGGTGTACAGGCCACAGAGGAGAGCAGCTGCCACACGACCACTTCGTCCCTCGTGTCCATCTGCTCAGACCGGCACCTCTTCTCCGGCATCGATGACGGCACTGGGTTTGCATGCCCTGAGCAGGTGGTGGCTCTGTGGGCCCAGGAGGGCATTCAAAATGGCAAGGAGATTTTGCAGGTTTGGAAATGGATGGCCACAGCTGCTCCACTGAGAATGGGCTGAGGGTGGGGTGGGAGCCCGAGAGGGTTACTGTGCTTGGCCTCTGCTCTCTGGCTTCCTTACTCCTGCTGCAACAGAGAATCCCAGACAGGGAAATTCTCGGGAAACTTTTCTTTTTGGCTATTAATATATAAAAATTTTAATTTTGAAAGAGCATAAATAAAATACAGAGAAAACAACAGTGATAAAAACACTCTGAAGGTAGGTTTTCATGTATTAGATACTTCCCCCTTTGCCATGCTAACCTTTCAGGCTTGTTGCTTGGACAAGGCAGCACTCCGATGGGCGTTGGAACAAGCACACTTTTGTGGTGGCATCAGAGTCAGAGAAGGTGCATGTGTATAGTCAGCACTGACCACTACATAAGGGCATGCATTCTGCCAAGTCCTTTGATCAAAAAAGACCTAGGTGGGAACTGTGCCACTTGGCTCCACAGGCCAGCCTCGCATTCCTGGAAGCCATGGGGGTTTCCTGCCCATGCTCCTCCATTTCTTCTGCAACTGGCCCAGGAGACTAGCCTGGTGTAGCTCTTGCTCTTGGACTTAGTGTCACACTGTGCAGTAGTCAATTTAAAATAAATATAGCAAAGATTCATTTTTAAACATTCATTGTTTCATTCTGTATATGTGGGTGGTAAGATGCACATAACATCTCTTTTTAAGTTTATTTTTCAAAATTCTGAGAGAGAAGGAAGATTTCATTTTCTGTAATACTTTTGACCATGGCTCATGTCCTCTGATACATAATTTTTCTACCAATACAAATCATCAGTGTGTGTGTGTGTGTAGATAGATAAATAGATAGATAGATAGATATTATGGAGATATGAAATATGTGTCAGGATTCTTTACATATATTACGTTAGGAGTCTCTCCCAGAATTCTTTTAGCTTGAAATGGTAAAAACTCAACTCCAAGTGGCATAAGAAAAAAGGAGAATGTAAAATAAAATCATAATTTATAAATTATTAAGGGTTCATGAGGAAGGGGGCAATGGGGAGGGAAGGGGAGGGAAAAAAGGAAAATGAGCTGATTCCAGGAACCCAAGCGGAAGGCGAATTTTGAGAATGACGAGGGCAACGAATGTATAAGGGTGCTTTACTCAATTGATGTATGTATGGATTGTGATAAGAGTTGTATGAGCCAAATAAAATGATTTTTTTTAAGAAAGAATGTTAGTGGCTTACAGTGGTGGGCAGTTGGCAGAGTTAATTTAGCCACTGCTCTCTGTAAGTGCCTGTATCAGTACCCTTTCATCTCTAACTGCTTCCAAATTTTCCTTTGCTATCAAATTAATTTCAACTCATCATGATGCTAGGGGGCAGAATGGACTTACCCCTTTGGGTTTCCAAGAATTTAAATCTTTATGGGAATAGATAGCCTCTACTTTATTCCTCAGGGAAATGGGGTGGTTCAAACTGTTGACCTTGAAGTTAACATCTTATTGCATTACCCACCACACCACCAGAGCTCCTTCCAGTGCCCTTAGCCTTGGGCAAAGTCTCCTCTCTATAGCTCCATACAGCCTTTATAATTATTGGGTTTAGGTGGGGGGAAGGGCCCCTCTCTTGCTATTAATCCCCATGAAGTACTATGCATGGAGTCATATTCTTCCTCATGTGTCCCTGGCTCAGGCACAGTGGGATCTCCTATTGACAGCCTAGGAGTTGGAGTGGGGGCGGCCCCAAGAGGAAAAGTCTCAGGCAAATGGGAGAGCCAAGGAAAATGGAGTCTGGAGTCAAATTGTTGAGAGACTTAAACTCATCTTGAATGTCCCTTGGGATTTATTTCTAGAGCCTCGAATTCAGTGTGGATGAGAAGGTGAACCTTCTGGATCTGGCCTGGGCTATCGACAACAAGCTCCTGATGGTCACTGGTGTCATTCAGCAAGCGGCCCTGGCCTCCTACCACCAGGAGCTGAGCTACCTCCAGTAAGAGGCTAGGAGAGGTTGTTTCAAGGCTAGGGGTGTGGTTTGTTCTCAGGGGTCCGGGACTGGCAAGGGTCTGGGCTGCTGCCTTGCCTGCCCCCACCACCCTCTATAGGCAACTTGTGATGGGACAAGGAAAAGGGTCTCTGGTGTAGGGAGAGACGCTTTGCCTCTTCCTAATAGGGCCTAATGAGCAAGGGGCCGCCTACGGTTATTCTTGTCACAGGTCTTGCATACTTGGTGAGAGGCTTAGAAAGCCAGATCTCAAAATCCTAACCTAATCCCCTTAATAATATCCCAAGCAGCTGAATCCAACTTAAAACTTATGTGACTGACATTTTTCTTGCTATTATGGAGGTGCAAATGTTCTCCAGACCAGCCCACGGGGCCCCCAGGCTTAAGCCAATTGACTGAAAGCGCACAAAAAAAAATTGCTGCTTAGACCTTTTCACTGAGCACAACGTGGCAGTTGGCACCGTGTTCCATTACAACAGAGCTCTGCTTTCACTCAACGGGTTATTCATGTTGTTCTGCTAAATAGATTCACAGGGACAAAAGTTGATAGTATTTTATAGAAAGATAACTTTTCCAACAGTTTTGTTGGCATATAAATCATGTATCATACAATTCAGTGGTTTAGACATATTTTAAAAGAATTGTGTAGGCGTCACCACAATGAGTTTTAGAATATTTTCTTCATTCTGGTACCCGTTATTATTAACTCCCCATAGCCCCCAGTCTCCCCTGCCACAACCGGAAGGAGCTATTAATCTAATTGCTGTTTCTATAGATCACCTATCCCGGATTTCATATACAGAAAATCCTACAAAACAAAATAAACACCAAAAAACCTCAATTCATCTTTATGCTATTCTAACGCCAACCATCCCTAACCTTCCCATAACACTCTTCTTAGCTAGATTCGGTCATTTATTTCAGTGACCACATACAATTCACAGACAATATTCACAATTATCGAGTTAATCAGGGAAATGTTAATGATACAGGTCTTTTGTCTACAATACCATGCTGATAACCACCTCTTTCTCTGGTCCCAGGCCTCTCAGTTGCATAGTCCCTTGGCTTCTGCTTTGTTCCATGGGCCAGGAAGCCTACCACTCTGCCTCGTGGTCTCAGTGTTGCTCCTTGCTCTGTCTCATGTGCTCAGTGCCAGGGCTTCTGCTGCCTCCACGACTTACGGCATGGATCTCACATGTGCCCCACTGATGGCTCTTATTTCTTGATGGACACAGGATTCTCTCTCTCTGCTACTGAGATGCCGTGCAAGGGCATCACTGTCCGACCCATCTATGAGTGTTTCACATACCCGATTTGCCTAGTCCCACCCAATTATTTGATGAGTGTTACAAAGATATGGATAGAAGAGCCCTTTGGATCATTTCACTTCACCCCGGGCTACCTTTTGGCTCTTCTAGACATTGCTCCTTTAATACATGAAGAATTGCCTCCTGCCCACTGACATCTAGGATTTGTTTTCACAGTCGTGGTGACCCTGTTAACAGTCACTCGTACTTCAGTCATATCATCAAACCAGCATCTTCTCCTCGCCTCCTTTTACCTGAGCCCATGGTGAAAAGAGGACACTCTTCAATGGGGACTTTCCCTTGACTTGTTCTTTTTCTTTTCTTTTTCATATTGATACTAATACACCCATAAAAACTGGTAAACCAGCTACTTCATTACCACTCCCTATTTTAGATATCCCATTGCTAAATTGTCAATCCCTAACAACCAGTCCTCTGAGGAGACAAGCAAATTTTTGATCAGAAGAATCTTTATTTATGATTTAAACTTTGAGCATCTGTTTCCAAAAATATAATCCAATCCAGGGAAAGCCATCAAATTAGAGCAATGTATGCCAGATCATAGTGTCAACATTTATCTTGTCATTCATTTGGGTTCTGGTCAACTCAGCCCTAGAATCCAAGGTAGATCAAATAGGTACCAGTATCAAGCTTGGGAGTTCACACACACCTCCCTGTACTTTAGATTAACTGGCCAATTCATATATTCTCATCAACCCTAACTCCCCATGGCCTAGGTCCTGATCATCAGCTTTATAATTCACAACTCATGAAATCTCCCAATGTCTTCCCCTCTTCACTCACATTTTCAAACTTCAGACCAGCCAGCCCCTCTCTCTCATCTCTAGCTTCTGGGGCCAGATCAGCAGGTGCCAATAGAACATGCCAAAATGCAGGCTGTGTCATCAGTGCGGCAGTTCCACCACTCCCACCCAAGTGGACCCAAGTGTCAGCACAGTGAGCATACTAGGCTGCCGCCAGCTCCCTTAACTTCAGTCTGTCAGGAGCCATTCTCTGAGAGGAACACACTTCTCCCTGCTAAGATGACTCTAAAGGCAGGCAGCTCAAAATTCAAAAGGCCAAACCGATTTTTCTCCTACTCATTCTTTCAGTTGTTCTGGGTGGATCTGCATGTCTTTGCAAATAAGTGCAAAAGTACTGGTAGCAAAGGTTCTGGGTGAGGCTTCCATCCACACTGGTGAGAGCTTTCACTGCTCTCTCCAAACCAAACCAAACCAAACTCACTGCAGTTAAGTCAATTCTGACTCCCATTCAGCCTATAGGGCAGGGGGTAGAGCTGCCCTTGTGGGTTTCTAAGATTGTAACTCTTTACAGGAATAGAAAGCCACATCTTTCTCCCATGAAGTGTCTTGTGGTTTGAACTGCTGAACTTGCAGTTAGAAGCCCAGTGCGTAACTACTACACCAACAGGCCTCCAATACTCTACTTGGACTTAAAACAAAAACCCATTTCTTCAGGGAAAATTCCTAACTCCCCTTTTAACAAATCCAATAAGAATAGGCTGAATGTGAACATACAAGCTCTCTGTAATCATAAAACTGAGTATTTGTTTCTATCGCACATGATACCTATTTATAACACTAGTCAGGAGAAACCTCTATCCAACAGTCAGCTAAACACATAAACCCAAATATATCATCCTTTTAAAAACACTCAGTTCAATGTTCTTTTCTCCACCCAGATTATCCCATTCGTATGTCTACGGACTTGGGCCTCTGTTAGGGTACATCCAGGAAACCCTGGCCTTCTTATTAACTGTTTTGTTTAACCAGCCTGGTATTTCCTTCAGGCCACTCCAGAGCACTTTCACGCCCTTGACATCTCTTACATTTCTTTCAAGCACTGCCATTGTTTTAGGTAGGTACCATCATGTAGGTTTTGACCTTATGCATCTATGCCAGGTTCTGCAATATCCTCACAGTTTTTCCCGTTGAGCCTCCTGTTGCAGCCATGGTACCAATCGATCGCATCGAGAGCCTTCCTCTTTTTCACTGTCCCTTTGCTTTATCAGACATAATGTCTTCCCCAGGGGCTGGTCTTTCCTGACATGTCCAAAGTGTGCCCATCTTAGACTCTTAAGGTGCACTATAGCTGTATTTCTTCCAAGACAGATCATTTTGTCCTTTCAGCAGTCCATAGTAAGAATAACCAAAGGAATAATCTAAGAATCAAAATTTTCACTTCCCTTACCCTGACCTTTCTTTTGTAAAACCCCATGCTTTCATGAGCCTGGAGCCATTGCAGTTAATTCCACTCTTGACACCAACTGATGAAATGCCGTACGTCTGACCTCCTAGCTACACGAAGGGGGAGATTCCAATGCCACACCAGCCCAAGCTAATTGCCACAAGGCAGAATGCCTTGACCCTCTATCCTTTTTTTACCCTTATCTGATACCAACATCCCTCAGTTGGCACGCTACCTCTCTGTTGGGTTCAATAATGTATTGCAACGTCTTCAAAAAAACTTACAGGCAATGTTCATGGTTATAGAATTGCTTAAGGAAGCTAACCAGTTACAGAACGTTAAGGAAACAGGTTTTTTGGTCTGCATTGCCTCTTCTCACCCACGATGGTAGGCATCTCTTTCTTAGTGTTGCACCTCTGCCCTCTACCTCATGAGCTTAGCACTGCTCCTTTGCTTTGTCTTCTGTTCTCAGTGCCTTGGCCTCTGATACTTCTGGTGCCTCCACTACTTCAGGCAAGGATCTTACATGTGCTCACTCCTGGTGTTTCCATCTTGATTAACATGGAATGTTTCTGTCTGCAACTGTTATCATTCACTCTTATATACACAGTGCAATGGGAAAACCAACAAATTCCCTCAGTTAGCATTTCACATACCCTATTTGCTTGATATGGCCCCAAAATTTGGTGGGAGTTACAAAGACATGAATAGAAAAGCCATTCCAAGTAATTTCACTTCAACACAGCTGCCCGCACACCCTCCACCACTACAGGAACTCTTTCAAGGAAAAGCAGCTTGCCTCCCTGTAACACCTCTCCCTTATGGAAAGGTGAGAAACTTACCATTGCGTCATTGCTTGCGTTATATAGCTATTAAACCACTGGCCTGAATCTTTTAGGAAAACAGTCGATTGCAGAAGGAGATCTTTGAAGTTGTGGAAAAGTAGTCAGATTCAGAGAAGCTGGTGCTGAAACTGCAGAATGACCTTGAGTTTGTGCTGAAGGACAAGGCAAGTGCTTCTGCTTATTCTGAGTCTTTCAACTAGAATCATGGTCAGTAGTGTGGGCCATGTCTTGAAAATGATACTTGGGTGATAGAACTTTGTTTTTTTTCCTTACAAAAATCCTGTAATGGAGAGAAATCTATATAATATCTTTTTCTTTCCCCTTTTCATGACAAGTCACTGTGACCTAGTGCTACCCCGCGTAGTATGGCCTCTGTACTGATAAAGCCAGGACCCACTAATAGTACTTGGGATTAGCCAGAGAGGCCAAAGGAGCACTTAGAGCGTGGTGCCATCATATGTCATCTACCCTAAGGACGTTGCTGGGAAGGGAGAAGTTGCACCAGAGACAAGGCAGAAGTGCATCCCAGCCACCACAGGCTCCGGGTCCTAAGAAAACGCTGTTGGTGGCAAGACCTTTTAAACAAGTTTGAAAGTAGGTAGACTGGATGCTTTTTTCTAGAGCTACTGGAAAGTAGAAGTTAGATTCCCAGAAGGAAAGTGAGGAGGTGGCCCCAGGAACCTGGCCCAAGAGGACCTGCCTTACCATTCTCTGTATTGTTGCTTTCTTTCTGGGTCTGACATCAGCTGGAACCAGATGGCACTGCACTCTTCTCTCAAGAACAGTTCATGGCGATCCTGAAGGAGTATGAATTCAAGTGCAGGGTATGTGCCAGGGAAGTTTGGGGGGCTGGGCCGGGGGGGTTCCCTCACCATCCTCAGCTCTACTGCACTCACTCTTTTGACTGCTGTGAGCAGTCACATATTAATCTTGTATTGGGTCTTACATGCCAGCATTTTGGTTGTTGGTACCCAAACCTTCACCTTTGCTCATTCCCATCCTCTTCCCCAACCATTTCTACACTGGGGCAGGGTCAAAGCTTATGGGGAACTTAGGGTTTTCTCTAAAAGCATGACCCTCTGGCTGCATCAGCAGGTCTCTAGACCTCTTGTGCAAAAAAGTCCAAAGAACTCTACTTCTTGTCTCATTGTACCTGCTAAGAGGGTGGTGTTCAACCATTAGAATGGACAGAACTGTAGGTGACCAGTGTCTGTGTAGCTCAACCTAGCTGATGGCTATGAGAGTGGCTGAGGTTTGAGCAGGCCATGTTCAGGCCCTCCTTTTGGAGGTTGAAAGAGGAGACCACTGAGAGTATCTTCTTGAAGAGACCGGGCTTCTACGTTTAGCCTTGATTCTGCTGAAAAGCCTCTAATTTGATGACGTCTACTTGCTGCGTGTGGAAGGTCAACTTGATATCTAAAAGTGGCCTCATGTTATAGCCACAAGAATGTCCCAAGAAACCAGGCCCAGTACTCCAGACTTGACGGCTGCTATTCTTCTACTGTATATCTTTCTTTAAAAACAAAGTTGTTGTGTGGGTGTTTTTTAATCATTTTATTGGGGGCTCTTACAACTCTTGTTACAATCTATACATCAATTGTATCTGACATATCCGTACATATATTCTGTCTTTCTTTTATAGACATTTACTTTCCATGGAGCCCTTGGGATCAGCTCCTCTTTTTTTCTCTCCCTTCTCCTCCCCCAACCCCAACCCTCGTGGCCCCTTGATACATTGTAGATTGTTAATTATTTTCAAATCTTACTCCGACCGCCATCTCCCTTCCCTTCTAGTTTCTGTTGTTCTCCCCCCTGACTGGGGGTACGGGATTATATGCTATTCATTGCTATTGGTGTCTCCTCTCTCCCCACTTCGCCCCCTTCCCCCTACCCTTTTGTTGTCTCTATTCCCATTCCTGTTCCTGGTTCCATGTGTCGTGAGTTTTATCTCTTGCCTATGCCTATGCGCATGCTCCCGTCTAGTCTAGATTGGGAAGCGGCACTGAGGTCGTGATAGCGGGGAGTGAGAAGCTGTTGAACTCATTGGAATACAGTCCTTCATAGTACTGTGCAATTACCCTTTTGATTTTATTAGGGTTCATTGTAATGTCCCTTGTTTCATTCCTCATCCTTGCTATTGAAATTTGTTCCTTCCTTTCTTTGGTTAGGTTTTCCATGGTCTTTTGATTCTGTTAATCCTTTCAAAGAACCAGCTTTTAGCTGCATTTCTTTTTTCCATAATTTTCTTGTTTTCCCTTTCATGAATCTCAGCCCTTTTTATTTTTCTTTTGCAATTTGTAGGATTATTCTGCTGACTGCTCTAATTGGTGTAAGTTTTGTGTCAGCACATCAATCATACGTCTCTTTCTTTTTCATGTGCTTACATATTACTATCAGACTTTCTCTGATAGCGGCCTTTGCTGTCTCAAAGGTTTTGGTAACTGTAGTCTCATTGGTTTCTAGAAATTTTCTAATTTCATATCTTTCTGAGCCAGTAACCACTCCTTTTGCAAAAGAGAGTTATTTTTCTTACAATTTTTTCCCTTGTTTTCTTCATCATCCTTCTGTCGATTTTCAGCCTTATGTTATAGTGGTCGGAGAGAGAAGTCGGTATGGTCTCTTTATGTTTGAATTTACACAGATTCAACTTATGTCCCAGCATGTGGTCTATCTTTGAGTATGTGCCATGGGGGGCTTAAAAAGAATATGAGGGTGTTTTTGCATTTTGGTGGAGCGTTCTGAAAATATCTATCAGGTCAAGTCATTTAATCATAATGTTTAGATCTGTTGCCTCCTTGTTAAGCTTCTTTCCTTGTGATCTTTCTCAGAGAATGGTGTATTAAGGTCACCTACTATAATTGTTAGCCTGTGATTTCTTTTATCATCTTTTGGAGTGTTTGATAAATTTTGTGGACATCGCGTTGAACATGAATATATTTATTATGTTCACTGGTTCTTCATCTACTGTTCCCTTGAACATTATATAGTGCCCCTACCCCTTATGTCTTGTTATGGCTTGTACCTTGGGAACTATTTTTACAATCTGAGGTTAGGATTGCAACCTTTGCTTTTTTTTGAATGGCCGTTTTCTTGGTATATTTTTCTCCAGCCTTTGATTCTCAGCCTATTTTTGTCTGTAATCATAAGATGTGTATCCTATAGGTAGCAGCCCAAGGGGTTGTGTTTTCTAAGTCAGGCTGCTAACCTCTGCCTTTTATTGGCTGAGTTCTGTCCATTGTTATTCAGGGTTATTATATCCAGCTGTGGACTCTGTGATGTCATCTTGTACCTTTTGTGTTGAATGTTTTCCTACCTCCCTTTCTTATCAGTGTGTTGTGCATTTGTGTGTGGTTCATTCTGCCTTTCTTTGCCACTGTTATCTTGGGGGCTGTTTACTCTTTGTTTACATCTGGGTGGAGTTGTTTTATGTGGCAGTCTCTTGTTTTTGTTTGGTGAGTGATGTTTTTCTGCCCATACCGGTTAGATAAGGATCTTTTGTAGGGCTAGTTTCTTTTATCGTAGTCTTTGAGTTTTTCCTGTCTGGGAAGACTCTAACTTCTCCATCTATCTTGATAATTTGGCTGGATAGAGTATTCTTGGGTTTGTGTTATTTTCTTCAATTTCTCCTCTTCACAGTGTCCGCTGATTGGTCTCAACAGACTCTTGTTTGAGTTCCTTTATAGGTAACTGTTTCTATTTTCCCTTGCTGCTCTTATGAGGCTGTCCTTTTCCTCTAAGTTGGATAGAATAGCTGTTATATGCCTTGGTGATTTCTTCTTGGGAATTCAGTCCAGCTGGTGTTATTTTGGCCTCCTGAATAGTTGCCTAGTTTTCATTTATTAATCTGGAGAAGTTTTCCCCTAAGAATTTCTACACTATTTATTATGCCATTGACTCTTTTGTTGTGCCTTGTTCAGGTAGTTCAATTATTCAGATGTTGTTCTTCATAGCATCAAACATGGCTCTCAGCTTTTCTTCAGTTTCTTTGATTATCTTGGCTAACTGCCTTTCCCATTTGCTGAAGTCTGCCTGTTTATCCTCTAGGCCACTGGTGCAATTCTCTGCCTCATCAAGTCTTTTGGAGAAGTCTGTGAATTCACTACTGGATTTGGTTATCTTGTCCCTGAGGTCTTTTATTTCCCTTTGGTGCGTGGCCTTTATCTCCTCTATCATTTCATCCTTTTTTTATATTGCTTCCCTCATATTCTGTATAACTCCAAGCAGAAATCCTGAAGATTGCTTTCTGTTTGCAGATCAATGTCTGCTTCTACTATACATGTCATTATGTTCAGGACTTCTGGCATTGCCTTTTGTTTCTCCTGTTTTTTCATTGAGGTTTTTGTGGCTGGTTGCTGTTTGTGTTGTGTTGTTTTAGAAGAGCCTGGTGCCATTTTTCAGAAAGTCAACAAGCACTGGTCTCCTACTTTGGAAAACTCATTGGAGTGCGTCATTGAACTGCCTGCAGCTAAATGTACTAGGTCAGGCTACCACTTTTTCCTCCTGTGGTTTTACTCCTTACCTAGCCAACCCGTATCCTGTTATTTAGAGGTTACGTTGGATGGTCCTCTCATGGGACTCTGGTTGGGTGATTGTGGACTGGGGAGGATGACACTGCACTGGATGATCTTACAGGAAGCCATGGTGGTGTGGCCCACAGCGGCTTGGAACACCTCAGGGGAAGTGCGGGGGTGCTTCCTGCAGCGGGATTGCCACATAGTGTTGATGGGTGTGCCCACTTTAGTGTAGAGCACTGCAGATAACAGACGGAATTGTTCTAGTAGCAAGATCTCCCATATAGGTCACACAGATGCTCCCACAGCAGTATGGCACACTGGAGAGGGCTCACACAGAGCTGTCTTAAGTTGTGTAAAGCACGGCAGCAAGTAGGAGGAAGTTCCCTCAGCCATGTGGGACCACAGAGGACGGGGAGGGGCCCAGGGACCCTCCCAGCCACATGGTGCACCGTGGAGGGTGGTTGGGATTTCCATCATCTGCTTACAGGGCTTTGGAGGGTTGATGGGAGTTCTCCTAGATGTTTTAAGGGGAGATTCCCCCATTTGAGGTGTGGCAGAAGACAGGCAAGATTTCCCCAGCTGCTTGTAAGGCTACAGAGGGCAAGTGGGCAGGAGCTGCCCCAGCTGAGTGGAGGATGGATGCAGTTGCTCTAGGCAAAGAGCAGTGACCTGGAGCCCAGCAGTGACATGTGAAAGGAAAGACAAGAAAGAAAAAAGACCAGGTGGTGGGTACCGAGGCCAATTAGACTGTGGAAGAAGGGAGAGAGAAATAACAGCCCCAGTCACCTGACTGTGGGGCTGGAGGGGTTTAAACCCTGCTGAAAGGCAGCAGTAAGCTGTGGTTGTGTTGAAGTTAAGCCTTTGTGCTGGCCAAGAGAGCTCAGATCCAGCCGAGACTGTGGCAGGGGAAAGGCTAAGCCATAGCCAACCTCTACAGTAGTAGCCCAAACCCCACAGCTCTTCAAGACCTAGTGTCTGCTCATCTTTAAGATGCTCTGCCTGTGACCCAGAAGAGTGATATTTCCCTCTCAGTGACTCTCCTCCACTGATTTCTGCAGAGTCCCTCTGGAATGCTACTCCATCACCATCTTGCCACACAGACCTATTCATCTTTTTCTTATTGAAGTGTTTCAATTACGTATATCATTGCCAAAATCTTTTTCCTAATCTGTAGATAACATTTTTACTTTTTTGATGAAGTTTTTGTTTTACTTTTCTTAAGTCCCAGACTTCAATTTTGTCTTCTGTTACGTGTGTATCCTTCATTAATATTTGACATTTTGTGTATCCCCTGCAATAGGACTCTTAAGTTTGTCCATGTTTTCTCATTGATTTTCTGGTATTTATTTTTAGATATTTGATCCATATTATATGTTTTTGTGGGGGTGTGGGGCATTAGTCTTATTTAATTATTCTGCAAGTCGAAATCCAATTTTTCCTGCACCATTTGTTAAAGAGACTCATCTTTATGTGGTTATTGTAAATGGTATTGATTCCTTGTTTTCTTTTCCGGAGTTATCTTTGTTAGTATGCAAGAATCCTGTTGATTATTATATGTCAATTTTGTTTCCTGCCATGTTGCCAAATCTTTTTATATTTTCTAGCAATATTTTTGTTGAGCCTCTGGTGCCTTCTATGTATAGAATCAGATCATCTGCAAATAGTGACAGTTTTACTTCTTTGCCCATTTGGATTTTTGAAACTTCTTTTTGTGTCCTGATAGCTCTGGCTAACTTCCAGTACAATGTTGAATAAGAGTGTTAATAAGGAGCATTGTTGTGTATTTCCATCTGAAAGAGGAATGAGTGCTTTCAGTTTCTCCCTATTGAGTAAGATGCTGGCAGTTGGTTTTTCATATATGTCCCTGATTTCATTGAGAATTTCCCTTCGAATCCTATTTTTTAGTATTTGTATCTAGAATGGCTGTTAGATATTATCAAATACCTTTTCTGAATCAATTGAAATGCTCATGTGGTTGTTTTTCTTTTTTATATGGTAGATCACATTCATTATTTTTCTCATTTCAAACCATCTTTGCATCCCTGGAACCAATCTCACCTGCTGTGGTTCTTTTGCTTAGCTTTTTGATAGATTGTTGGATTCTGTTGGCCAGGATTTTGAGATTTTGCCCCTATATTCATAAGGGATATTGGTTTACAGTTTTGTTTTGTTTGAAATATTTATTTCTGTTGACAAATAAATGAAATTTTGTCTTAAAGCATGGTGCAGCATGGGTAACAATGTTCACTCACGGTACTCACATGTGGGTGTATCTGCATGTGGGCGGACCCACCTAGAGACAGATAGAGGAGCGGTGTCTTGGTTCCTAAGAACATTGGTAACACAGAAAAATATGAGAAAAAAGACAAAAAGGATGGTAATAGAAATAAATTAATAAAAATATCTATTAAAGGCAACAAAAGAGAGACAATGGGAAGAAAACATAAAATTTAAATTTACAAGACATATTTTTGTTTTAAATTCTATACCATTGGCTAAATTAACTACACTATCAATAAAATTGCCTTATGCCCAAGGGGATGATTGATAATGTTCTCTAACAGAAAATAACAATTATATCTCTGAGGTGAACCAGAGCCAGATGAACCATAAATATGTGAATGGATTTTGAGCTTGCACTTAATTCTAGCCTCAATCTAAGTACAATTAGTTCTTATGAAATGGCCTTATTTGATGCTCGTCCTCATGAAGAAATCACTCAAGACATGAATGCTATAGGAAAGTGTAATGAAGAAACTAGATGGTGCCCACCTATCAGAAAAAAATAGCCTCTGGGGTCTTAAAAGCTGGTCTTAAACAGCCATCTAAGTGAGGGATGAACTAAGTCCATGTGGAAGAAGCACACCAGCCTGTAACATCCTAGGATTTTAACTCATGAAATTCAAATCTGAAGGAGGGAATGATATCAGCTTCAATTATGAACACCTGGTTTTAAGGTTGTGGATAACATTTGCAAGCTCTGGGGAATCCTCTCTGACCAGAGCCATGGGATGTGAACAGCCCTGTTATCAGACAGATAACATTGTAAAATTGGTTATTACAGATGTATTTAAGTTAAAATTTATACATCTCCCTTTTGACTCATTTTAAATATATTCCAGTTCTTTTAACCTCTGCTTTCTTTTCTAGAGCTTTTTTAATCTGTTTTCTTTGTTATTGTTGTTAGGCTTTTAAAAATAAATTTTTCTGTATATGAAATCCAGGATAACTAAATCTATATAGACAATGGTTTTGGGGGCTATGGCAGGGGAGGTTGGGGGAAATAACATGAATACAATAAAGAAAAAATGTTCTAAAATTGATTGTGGTGATAATGATTATTACAATTTATCTTAATATAATTGAGCTATTGTATGACATGTGAGTCATATGCCAATAAAAGTGTTTTTGTAAATGAATTAAAACAATTTTTCCAAGCTGTTCTCAGCCTGCTAATTGTTTCTGTCTTGGAAATTTCAACGACAATATGTTCCAGTGTTTTCTTTTGGGATCTGTGGTGTTTTGGGTTCTCTCTGCTTCCTGGAGAATTATTTTCTCCTCCTCTGTTCTGTTAAGGAAGTATTATTCCGGAAATTCTTATATGGATAGAATCCCACTTCATTCTTATGTTTTCTTCAGATTCTTTTGTTCTTTTAGCTGATTGTATCACTCATAAATTGGAGTTAAGAGATATGCCTTCAAACTCACCAATTCAGCTTTCCATTTCTTCAATTCTCTTACTCTGTTCTTCTAAATTGTTGCCTAATTCTCTTATCTTAATATTTTCTGCATTTCTTTTTAGAGGTTTTTGTTGAAGATATCTAGCTTTTCTATTCTGACCATTGTTCTCGCAAACTCTTTGTTGAAAGTACATGACAACATTTTTCTGAATTCAATTTATGATAGTTTCAGAGCCTGTTCTTTTTAAGAAAATTCCTTGAGATCTGAGTGTTGTTCATTTGTTAATCCTTCTTCTGATGAATCAGGAGTGACTGCTGCCACTGCAGCATCGTGGCCGGGTATTACGGTTGGGAGGGCTGCTAGATTTTGTGGGAGTCGATGACTTTGTTGAGTAGTGCCAGAAATGAATAATAGAAGAGGGACGGGGGAGGGAAAAAAGGCTTTGGGCAGTAAAAGGCTGTACTAAGAAAAGTTGGGAGGGGGAGGAACACTGTACTTGAGTGTATTCTTCCCTAAGGCCAAGAGCTTCTTAACATAGTCCGTCAAAGCACAGGCAATCTTCAGGAAAACCATCATGGTGCCAAGTTTGTCCTTGGGATAGCCTAGGCTGGTCCTTTGGGACCTATGCTCCGGGAACTGTGCAGGCCAGCTTGCTTGGAGAGCTGGAAGCCACATGGGACCTGCGTGCTTATTACACGTGAAGCTTTGGACCCTGCTCACAATGATAGTCTTTGAGGAGTGGAGCTGGGTTGCTGTAGCCAGCAGTGCAGAATGGAGCTACAGATGGGTAGCAGGAGACCACTGGGCGCCTCTTCAGTGGACCTGCTCTTTCCTTCCCTTCTCTGCTTGCTCCCACAGTCTCTGATATATGGAAGCCTCCTTTTACTTCACTTTCAAGCCATTGTCTGAGATCACAGGCCACCTGTCTTTTCTTAGGGCCTAGTCTATCCTGGTTGTTACATAAGGATCTACCTGTGTGTATGTGTTCAGTTGGACATGTTCTAGTCCCCTTTCTTTAATGTTTTTAAAAGTTTCTATAGAACTGGTGTCAGCACTTCTGAATTTTTTATGAAATATCCCAGTGAAGCCATCTTGCCATTGATTTTCTTTTTATATATATTTTTGGCCTTTTTTGAAGGGGTGGAGCAGGGGGTTAATCACATTCTGAATTGCTTATTTCATAATTACTCTGCTTAAACCTATTTCTATTCATATTAGTTTAGGTATGTCGTATATTTTCAGGAATTTGTCCCATTCATCTGCACTTTCAAATCTGTTGCAGTTCTTTTTCATAGTGTTATGATTCTTTATTCAATGAATATGTTGTGTTGTCTCCAGATTCATTTCTTTTGATTATTTGCCCTCCACCCCCCCCCCCCCCCAGTATATCCAGTAGTTTGTTTCAGTGATCCTTTTCAAAGAACCAACTTCTGGTTTGATTGATTTTTTTCTGTTGTTTAACTGTATTCTATTGCATTTCTTTCTCACTGGTATTTATTATTCATTTCAGCTAGTATCTTTGGCCTCTTGCTCTTCCTTTCCTTTTTGTTCAAGTTTTCATTTAAACAATTGATTTTCATCCATCTTTTTAAATATGGGCATGTATTGCTATGAATTTCCCTCTGAGAATGGTTTGTGCTGTGTCCCAAAGGATTTGGTATGTTGTGCTTTCCTTTATATTTGATACCAAGTATATTTTTATTTCACTTTTAATTTTTTACATAGAGAAATTGTTTTCTAGTCGTACAATATTTAATTTTGGTATAATAATAATTATTCATTTTTATTCTTCCTGTGATTGATTTCTTACTTCATACCATTATGGTCAGAAAGTATGCTTTGTATGATTTTAATGTTTTAAAACTTGAGATTTGTGGCCTAATCTGTAGTTGGTTCTGGAAAAATTATCCTGTGAAAATGTCTGCTGATGATGGATGGAGTGTTCTAAGTTAAATTGGCTTATGATTTTCTTTATGTTCTTAATGTCCTTATTGATTCACTTTTTAAATGTTCTGTCGAGAACTGAAATTGAAGGTTTCAAATCTACAAATATTAATAGCGGCACTGTAATTTTTTTTCTTTGATATTAGTGTTTGTGTCATGTTTTTGGACAGGTTAGGTGAATATATGCTAATAATTGTTGTATCTTCTTGAAGTATTAGCCCTTTTATTATGTAATAGCCTTTATCAGTATGACCACACTCCTTTTTTTGGGTGCTGGTTGCACGGAACATTTTTTCCATCCTTTATTTTCAGTCAGTTTGTGTCCTAATGTGAATGTGTGTTTTGTGTAGGTAACAAAAGATGAATCATGTTTTTTATCCAGTCTATCACTCTGCCTTTTGTGTAAATATTTTGGCTATTTACATTTTCTTCATTCTTTTAGCTAATTGGGTTTTGAGTTTCTTTTATCTGGTTTCTCTTTTTATCAATTTTCCTGTTAATTTTTGTATTTAGCATCTTTTGTTATGAGCTTTAATTCCTCTTTACATATTCTCTTAGTGGTTACTACAAATATTATACTATACAACATGCAATTACAGTAACATTTAGCATGCAATCAACAATGAATGTGAAATATTAAGTATTCCTGGTTTACTGTTCCCTCTCCTTTTTCTGTTGGTGAACCTCCAGTGACAGTAATGTACACCCTACATCCAGTAGTCGTAATATGTACTTATTTTCTGAGATCTCTGTCTGACTCCTTCCTCCCCCTTTGTGTACATTTGAGTGTTTGATTAATGTTCTTTCCTTTCCATTTAGAAAACTTCCTTAAGTACATGTAGGGCTGGTCTGGTATTGCCAAATTCCCAAGGCTTCTGGTTATTTGGGACTCTTCTTCCCTGTTTCAAAGAAATGCCTTGACTTAGTGCTTTTCTGTTGTTTCCTTTTTAATTAAAGTAGGGCGATGCCATCTATCGGTTGGCGTGTGTCACATATTGGTATAAGGAGCCCTGGTGGTGCAGATTGGTGTGATACTGCTAACCACAAGTCAGCAATTCACATCCATCTTTCTCTGTAGGGGAAAGATCAAGCTATTGCTCCCATAAACATGTATGCTCTCAGAACTCTAGGGTAAAAAAAGAAACCAAGAAACCATGGGGAGCAGTTTTACTCTTCCCATAGGGACACGAACAGTCAGAATCAACTTGAAGGCAGTGGGTTTTTACCTGTTGTTATGGAATTAAAGAATTTCCGATTTATTACCAAAGGTTTATAATTCATTACTGTGCTTAGATTTCTGGTGTTCAAATTGTGCCAGACAGGTCAACCTATCTGCTAAGTTTTTGCACTGCACCATCATTGTTTTGGTTGTTTTATTACGTGGTTCCTGAGATACTCCAGATTTACCTTGTACATTGCTGCCATTTACCCCAGAATCTGCCATTTCTCCAATGACTGCCGGTTCATTTGACAAGAGAATGATTCTTGAGGTCGATTAGGTTACCAGATGGGCTCATTGCTACAGGGATATCCTTGCTTGTTGGCTGAACTCAGTGTCTTACACTCATTCTACAGAAGGAGAAATAGCATGACCTTTCCCCCTGCGTAGCGCCCATTCTTTTCCAAATTTTAGCGTAAAGTTTCACTGTAATTTACAATGCATATTGCAAAGCACAACAACCATGCTTCTTCCCTTTGTCGCTGAATTTTCCTCCAATTTAGCTATCATTTTAACTTTCTCTTTCTCTCAGCTGGTAATCTTTGTTTTCTCGATGAGGCTGCCCTTGGCAAATATAAGATTTTAGTCAGATCGCTTTCAGTGGCAGTTTTTACTGCTATTGTGGACACTACAATGGATTTATCAAATGTTCTTTCTCTTTAAGCATCATTTCAGCTTTTTCTTTTTTTTCCCAACTGTCCATCTTGATTTTCCTGGTGAGGCTGCCTTTGATAAAAGGAAATATAAGATGGTAACCCGCTATCTTTGGTTTGATACTTTTTTCTGCTGTGTATTTTGCTGGACACCATAATGGCTTTCTGTGGCCTCTGTAAGAAACCCAGAGTCCTTTGTTCTTAATGCTGTGATAGACCTTAGTGGACTTGCTACTTCACAAGACTTTCCCCAGATTCCTTATCACCTTCAACATCCACAGCCACCCACTTAAGCAAGTGATAACTTAAAAACAGTAGTCTGACTTCCATCCTTCCAGAGAGCCACCAAGTAGACGTGCTAAGGCCCTGCTGCTCCAGCTCAGGCTCCACACATCTCTACCAGTTGTAATGGACTATGCTCCTAGGTTTTGTGTTACTAAATCTCAAGACAGAGAGACTTCGACTCGTTGTATATCAGGCATCAGCTTTCTCACACTGCTGAGTGGTAGGGATGTGTCTAAAGGAGTCCTAGTGGTACTTAGTGGCTATGTTTGGGTGCTGTTAAAATCTAGGTCAGTCGTTCAAACCCATCAGCCAGTCTGTGGGAGCGAGATGAAGCCGTCTGTTCCTGTAAAGATTTTCCACCTCAAAAACCGAAAGAAGTAGTTCTCTGCCCTATATGGTCGTTGTGAGTCAGAATCAACTTGTTATCAGCAGTGGACATTTTCAGAATACCTATTTGGAATATAAGAAGAACCACACAAGAAGCAGGCCACCAGATAAATATGACTGTGGATGCTGCTTCCAAGATCCGTGCTGCCCAGTGGAAAGGGAAATGAGCTGCAAGTGCACACAGTTGACGCATCCCACTGCCGACTGCGAGGCTGGCAGTTTGAGTCCACCCACATTGAAAGGGATATTGAAAGAAAGACCTGGTGATCTACTTCTGAAAAATCACCATTGAAAACCCTGTGAAGCACAGTTCTACCCTGACACCCATGGGATTGGTAGTATTACTCAACCGGGTGCCTAGCAAGACACCATTCTTTGTGGGATTTTTCCTATTTTAATTACCATCCATTGCTTTTTATTTTTTTAATCATTTTACTGAGGGCTCGTACAACATTTATCACAATCCATACGTACATCCATTGTGTCAAGCACATTTGTACATTTCTTGCCATCATCATTCTCAAAATATTTCTTTCTGCTTGAGCCCTTGGTATCAGCTCCTCCTTTTTCCCCTCCCTCCTAACCCTTCTCCCTCATGAATCCTTGATAAATTTATAAATTATTATTATTTTGCCATGTCTTACACTGTCCAGCATCTTCCTTCACCCACATTTCTGTTGTCTGTCCCCCAGGGGGTGGTTATATGTAGATCCTTGTGATCAGTTCCTGCTTTCTACCCCTCCGTCCCTCCACCCTCCCTGTTTCGCCGCTCTCACCACTTGTCCTGAGAGGGTCATCTGTCCTGGATTGCCTCTGTTTCCAGTTCCTGTGTGTACCAGTATACATCCTTTGGTCTAGCTGGATTTGTAAGGTAGAATTGGGATGATGATAGTGGGGAGGAGGAAGCATTGAAACTAGAGTAAAGTTGTATGTTTCATCATTGCTACACAGCACCTTGACTTGCTCATCTCCTCCCTGCGACCCTTCTGTGAGGGGATCTCCACTTGCCTACAGATGGGCTTTGGATCCCCACTCTGCACTGCCCCTCATTCACAGTGATAATAATATTTTTGTTCTTTGATGCCTGATACCTGAACCCATCAACATCTCATGATCACACAGGGTAGTGTGCTTCTTCCATGTGGGATTTATTGCTTCTCAGCTAAATGGCCTCTTTATTTTTAAGCCATTAAGACCCTAGGTGCTATATCTTTTGATAGCCAGGCACTACCAGCTTTCTTCACCACATTTGCTTACGCACCTGTGTTGTCTTCAGCGATCGTGTTGGGAAGGTGAGCCTTATGGAATGCCAGTTTAATAGAACAAGTGTTCTTGCATTGAGGGAGTACTTGAGTAGAGGCCCAATGTCCATCTGCTACGTTAATACTATAAATATATGCACATAGATCGATTATTTCCCCATTGTCATATATAAATATGTTTGCATATGTACATGCCTGTATTTAGACCTCTATAAATGTCCTTTGCCTTCTAGTTCTTTCCTCTATTTCCTTTTACTTTTATCTTGTCCCACTATCATGCTCAGCCTTCATTTGGGTTTCAGTAATTCCTCTCAGTTACATTACCCTTGAACAAGCCCTACCAGGCCTTTTACACCCTCCTCATCACTGATTTTGGATCACTTGTTATTCCATTGTCCCTGGGATTTATTAACACCACTTCCTTTCCCCCACCTCTCCCTCTACTATGTCCCCTGGAACCTTCGGTCCTGTTGTTTTCTCCTCCAGATTGTTTATCCAGACTCTTTTATCTAGACAGACCTGCAGAGATAATACTATGCACAAACCAAGACAGAGCAAAACAAAGCAACAAAAAAGAAAATAGTTCAAGGTCTATTGACATTTAGGAGTGTTTTCTGGTGGAGTCTGATGGAGTGCCACACCATGGCCCCAAAGTCTATTTTTGGTATTCCCTCGAGACGTCCTTGCTCTGCTCCCCTTGCTGTTCTGTTGCACGCCTTTAGTGTTTTGCCTCGGTGTGGTGGGGTCTGATCAGGCATAATTCCCTCACTGTGTATCCAGTGTTGTCCCCTATAGGGCTATGGGCCAGTGAGGGATGTCATGTCTCATAGTGGGGTTGACCATATGGCCCTCTCTAGCTATTGGCTGCTCTGAGCAGGGATATCATCTTCAAGTCTTGGTGGGCCAGGATGTGCTCCACTCTCTCTTCCTCCCCCCTCATTTGCTCCTGTGTGCTCTGATCAGACATGTCCCTCTCCCTGAGCTGTAGCTTCAGTGCTGCCCCTAAGGTAAATTCTTCAGGGGGCAGGGGTGGTTGTCCACATAGTTGGGATTGGGGCCTGTCTCTCAGACCCCTCTACTGGTTCCCTGCTTCATGCCAGTATGTTGCATTCACATCTTAGAGCACCGCTTTGTAGTCTGGTCCCTCTTTCCCTGAGAAGATATGAATAATACACTCCCCTTGGGGGAGTTAGTGCCCTGTTCCCCAACTACTCATTTGTTTTTGTTTTTTCTCTCTTTCCCCTTCCTTTTTAGTTGTCTACCATATGTATTCCTGGATTTGGTCTGGTCCCTGCCATACTCCCTGAACCTGAACCCAGGAATGTTTATATACAATAGTTTTTTCCCTAAGCCCGTTTTGCACTTTTTTTTTTTAAGCTTTCCTCATCAGACTCATATAGTACTTCTCATTTTCTGCTTGGCTTACTTCGCTTAGTATAATTTCCTCCAATTCTTTCCAATGTGCTTCATGCATTCATCATTACTTTTTTTCTTATTTTTTAAATCATTTTATTGGGGGCTCATAGAATTCTTATCACAATATGTTCTTGATCCATTGTGTCAAGAACATATGTACATTTGTTGCCATCATCATCCTCAAAACATTTGCCTTCTATTTGAGCCCTTAATATCTGCTGCTTATTTTCCCCCTCCCTCCCCACTGTCCCCTACCTCATGAACCCTTCATCATTAATAAATTATGATTATTTTGTCATATACTACACTGTCCGATGTCTCCCACCGCCTTCTTCTCAACTGTCCCTCCCCCAGGGAGGAGACTATATGTAGATTCTTGTAATCAGTTCCCCCTATCCACCCCACATTCTCTCCATCCTCCAGGCATCGCCACTCTCACCACTGGTCCTGAATGAGTCATCTGTCCTGGATTCCCTGTGTTTCCAGTTGCTATCTGTACCAATGTACATCCTCTGGTCTAGCCAGATTTGTAAGGTAGAATTGGGATCATGATAGTGGAGGAGAGGAAGTATTTAAGAACTAGAGGAAAGTTATATGTTTCATCGCTGCTACCCTGCACTCTGACTGGTTCATCTCTTCCCCACAACCCTTCACTAAGGGGTGTCCGATTGGCTACCAATGGGCTTTGAGTCTCCACTCTGCACTCACCCACATTTTCAATGATATGATCTTTTGTTCCTTGATGCTTGAAACCTGATCCCTTCGACAGCTCGTGGTCACACAGGCTGGTGTGTTTCTTCCATGTGGGCTTTATTGCTTTTGAGCTAGATGGCCACTTGTTTATCTTAGAACCTTTAAGAACACAGACGCTATATCTTTTGATAGCTGGGCACCATCACTTTTCTTCACTACATTTGCTTACACACACGTTTGTCTTCATTGATCGTATCAGGGAGGTGGGCACCCATTGATATGATTTTTAGTTCTTTCATGTCTGATAACCAGTCCCTTCTGCACCTTGTGGTCAGACAGGCTGTGTGCTTCTTCCATGTTGGCTTTGATGCTTCTCAGCTAGATGGCCGCTTGTTTATCTTCAACGCTTTAAGATCCCAGACGCTTTGATAGCCACGTACCATCAGCCTTCTTCACCACATTTGCTTATGCACACATTTTTCTTCAGCAATCATGTCGGGAATGTATGCATCCTGGAATGCCAATTTAATAGAACAAAGTGTTCTTGCATTGAGTAAGTGGAGGCCTAATTGTTTTATTAGGAGTTCACACAACTCTTATCACAATTCATACATACATCAGTTGTGTAGAGCACATTTGTACATTCATTGCCCTCATCATTCTCAAAACATTTCCTCTCCACTTAAGCCCTTGGCATCAGGTCCTCATTTTGTCCCCTCCATCCCCGCTTCCCCCTCCCTCATGAACCCTGGATAATTTATAAATTATTATTTTGTCATATCTTGCCTTGTCCGACATCTCCCTTCACCCACTTTTCTGTTGTCCACCCCCTAGTAACAAGGTCAAATGCAGATCATTGAAATCGATTCCTCCCTTCCAACCTACTCTCCCTCTACGCTTCTAGTAGTGCCACTCTCACCACTGGACCTGAAGAGATCATCCACCCTGGATTCCCTATGTTTCTGGTTCCTATCTGCACCAGTGTACATCCTCTGGTCTAGCCAGACTTGCAAGGTAGAAATCAGATCATGATAGTGCAGGAGGATGAAGCATTTAGGAACTAGAGGAAAGTTGTATTTTTCATTGTTGCTACATCACACCTTGACTGGCTCGCCTCCTCCCCTACACCCCTCTGCAAGGGGATTCCGGTGACTGACAAATGGGTTTTGGATCTCCAATCTGCACCCCGCCCCCCCACCTCATTCACTATGGTAAGATTTTTTGTTCTGATGATGCCTGATACCTGATCCCTTCAACACCTTGTGATCGCACAGGATGGTGTGGTTCTTCCATGTGGGCTTTGTTGCTTCTGAGCTAAGTGGCTGCTTGTTTGCCTTTAAGACACCAGACGCTATACCTTTTGATATCCGGGCACCATCAGCTTTCTTTGCCACATTTGCTTATGCACCCATTTGTCTTCAGCGATCATATCATGGAGGCAAGCACAAAATGTTATGATTTTTTGTTCTTTGATGCCTGATAACTGATCCCTTTGGCACCTTGTGATCACACAAGCTGGTGTGCGTCTTCCATGTGGGCTTTGTTGCTTCAGAGCTAGATGACCACTTGTTTATCTTCAATCCTTTAAGACCCCAGACGTTATATCTTTTGATAGCCAGGCACCATCAGCTTTATTCACCACATTTGCTTATGCACCCGCTTTGTCTTCAGCAGTTGCGTTGAAAAGGTCAGCATCACAGAATGTCAATTTAATAGAAGAAAGTATTCTTGCATTAAGGGAGTACTTGAGTGGAGGCCCAATGTCCTTCTGCTACCTTAATAGTAAACGTATAAATATATGCACATAGATCTATTTACCCATCCTCATATATAAATATATTTGCATATATACATGTCTTTATCTAAACCTCTATAAATGCCCTTTGTCTCCTAGCTCTTTCCTCTATTTCCCTTGACTTTCCTTCTGTCCCACTATCATGCTCAGTCCCGACCAGGGTTTCAGCAAATCCTCTTTGTTACATTACCCTTGATCATGCCCTACCAGGCCTCCCAGCCCCTCCTCACCACTGATTTAGATCACTTGTTCCCTTGTCCCTGGGTTTGTTAACACCACTACCTTTTCCCCCACCTCTCCTATGTCCCTCCTGAACTGTCGGTCCTGTTGTTTTATCCTCCAGATTGTTCATCCAGCCTATCTTATTTAGAAAGACCAGCGGAGATAATAACATGCACAAAAACAAGACATAAAAATACCAAGGAACAATATACAACCAACCAACAACAATAAATCAATGACAAAAAAAAGCACAAGAAAGAAAAGTTTGTAGTTAGTTCAAGGATTGTGTGTTGGCCTTTAGGAGTGTTTTCCAGTTCAATCAATTGGGGTACCACACCCTAGCCCCAAAGTCCACCTTCATCATTCCCTGAGGACCTCGCCATTCCATTCCCTTGCTATTCTGTTGCACCCCCTTAGTGTTTTGCCTCGGTGTGGCAGGATCAGATCAGGCGTAGTTCCCACACTGTGTCTCCAGTGTTGTCCCCGGTAGAGCTATGGGTCAGTGAGGGACGTCATGTCTCATAGTGGGGCTGGCCATGTGGTCCTCTCTGTGGACTGGCTGCTCTAATCGGGATAATCGTCCTCAAGACCTGGTGGGCCAGGATGTGCTCCACTTTCTCCTCCTCCCCCTTCATCATCACCCATGTGCTCCCATCAGATATGTCCCTCTCCTGGAGCTGCAGATTCAATGCCGTCTTTTGAAATAAGTTCTTCTGGTGGGAGGGCCAGGCGTCCTCTTAGTATTTGTCATCACTGCTTTTTAGTGATGTGTAGTACTCCATTGTATGTATATACCACTGTTTTTTAATCCAATCATTTGTTGGTGGAAATTTGGGTTGTTTCCAACTCCTTGCATTCGGATTTGTACCCTTGTGGAACTGCTGTTCAGGTCCTTTGCCCACCTCCTCGGTGGGCAATTAGTTTTTTTCTCTTTGGAAACTAGCAGAGTATTGTAGATTTTAGTAATAAGGCCTTTGTCTGATGTGTCAGGCTAAAGATGTTTTCCCAGTCCGTGGGCTCTCTTATTACTCTCTTGGTGAATTATTTTGATGTACACAGATGTTTTATCTTCAGTGTATCCCACATGTCAATTTGTGACTCATGTGCATTTGTGTCCTTCCCTGTTTCTGCTATCCCATGTATTCCCAGTGCCAAAATTCTCAGATTGGTCCCAGTTCCCTTATTGATGGACCTAATAGTTTGCAGTTTTACCTCAAGATCTGTGATTTACCTTGAGTTTATTCTTGTGCATGGAGTCAGATAAGGGTCATGCTTCATTTTTCTGCAGGTAGATATCCATTTTTTCCAACACCGCTTGTTAAAGAGGGTACCTGCTTTTGATATTTTGGGGGCTTTATCAAAAGTGAGTTGTCTGTATGCTGATGATTTTATTTCTGGGTTTTCAGTTCTTTTCCAGTAGTCTAAGTATCTGTCATTATACCAATACCTCCCAGTTTTGACCATGATGGCATTATAATATATGCTAAAGTCAGGTAAAGCAAGCCCTCCCACTGTGTCCTTCTTAGGGAGTCTCTGCTAATTCTGGGCTTCTTCCCTCTCCATATGAATTTGGTAATCAGTTTTTCCATTTCTTTCAAGAAAGATGAGGGTAATTCTCTCAGGATTGCATTAAAGTTATATAGTGCCTAGGAGAGAACTGACATCTTTACTATATTGAGTCTTCTGATCGACAAAAATGGGATATTCTCCCATTTGTTGAATCACTCTTGGTTTCTTGTAATAGTGTTCCATAGTTTTCCTCATATAAATCTTTTGTTCTTTTAGTCTGCTATTTCCCTAGATATTTTAATTTGTGCTTGGCTATTGTGATGGGTACCACCTTTTTGACCTCCTCTTCTGTTATTTTAGCTGATATGTATAGCAGTCCAGTGGACTTCTGTTTGTTGATCTTGTATCCTGCCACTCTGCCCCTTTTGGATCTTTTGGGATTTTCCATTTATAAAATCATGTCATCTACATATAACGATAGTTTTACCTCTTCCTTCCCCAGACGAATACCTTTGATGTCTCTCCTTTGCCTTATGCTGCGAGCTAAAACCTCCAGTACGATGTTAAATAAGAGTGGGGACAAGGGGCATCCTTGTCTGGACCCTTTTTCTGTGGAATTGTGTTCCTCTTTTCTGCATTGACTACCATGTTGGCTGTTGGTTCTTCATATATAGCTTGTATTGTCTTGAGGAATTGTCCTTCCATTCCTATCTCCTGACGTGTCTTAAAAAGGAATTGGTGTTGGATGTTGTCGAATGCTTTTTCCACATCTATCAATATTATCATGTGGTTCTTAGAGTTTTTCATGTCAATGTGGCACATGATACTAATGGTCTTTCGTATGTTGAACTATCCCTGGTATGAATCTTGCTTGGTCATGGTGAATTACCATATATACTCGTGTATAAGCTGAATTTTTCAGCACAAAAAATGTGCTGAAAAACTGGGGTTTAACTTATACGAGGTGTAATATCTCACAGGTGATTGTCGTTCCTCCGCTGTTCATTCAAAGCCCCACTGATACTGCAGGGCTTTGAATGTTTGTTACTCACATCTAACCAATCAGAGCCATCCTATGACGTGGAAGGCTCCAATTTGCAGAAGCACCCATAGTGATTCACTTACGCTGGCAGCTGAACTGGTCAGGATGTGTCCGTGGCTGCGCTCCGTCTCTCCCCTCTGGTCTCTGTGTTAGTTCACATCCTGCATTTCCCACCCTAGGCTTATACTCAAGTCATCAGTTTTTCTAGTTTCCCAGGTAATAACTAGGTACCTAGGCTTATACTCAGGTCGGCTTATATTCAAGTATATATGGTATTCGTTTTATATACATTTGTATTCTATTGGCAAGTATTTTGTTAACAATTTTTGCATCTGTGTTCATTAAGAATATTGGTCTGTAGTTCTCAATTCTTGTAGGATTCCTGCCCTGTTTGGGTATCATATTTATACTTGCTTCAAGAGGTTGCCGTCTTTTCTATGTTCTGGAAGATTTTGTGTAGGATTGGTGTCATTTCTTCCCTAAATGCTTGGTAGAATTGTCCTGTGAAGCCATCTGGCCCAGGGAATTTGGGGTTGGTAATCCCTTGATATCCTTGTCTATTTCTTCTATTGCTATGGGTCTATTGACATTCTTGATGTTCCTCTGGGAAATTCGAGGGAGGGATTGTTTTTCAAAATTTGACCATGTCTTCCAAGTTGTTGAATTCATTGGAATACAGTCCTTCGTAATACTCTTTAATTATCATTTTGAATTCATTAGAGTCTGTTGTAATGTCCCCTCTTTCATCCCTCATTCTTGCTATTGAAATTTGTTCCCGTCTTTCTTTGGTTAGGTTTACCCACGATATGTTGATTCTGTTTATCTTTTCAAAGAACCAACTTTTAGCAGCATTAATTTTTTCTATAGTTTTCTTATTTTCCCTCTCCTAAATCTCAGCCCTGATTTTTATTATTTCTTTTCTTTTGCTATTAGCACGATTGTGCTGTTGACTCAGCCCTAGTTGCTGTAAATTTTGTGCCAGCATATCAATCATATGGCTTTCTTCCTTTCTCAGGTGTGCATGTATTGCTATGAAACTTCCTCTGATAACTGCCTTTGCTGTGTCCCATAAGTTTTGGTACGTCTTATTCTCATTCTCATTGGTTTCTAGAAATTTCCTAATTTCATCTATGATCTGAGCCAGTACACACTCCTTTTTCAGTAGAGAGTTATTCATCCTCCAATTGTTTGCCTTGTTTTATTCATCTTCCTTTTGCTAATTTCCAGCCTTATGGCACAGTGGTCAGTGAGAGAAGTCTATATGATATCAATGTGCTTAAATTTATGCAGATTTGACTTATGCCCCAGCATGTGGTCTATCTTCGAATATGTGCTATGTGGGCTTGAAAAGAATGTGAAATATTTTGTATTTTCATGAAAAGCTCTGTAAATATATATCAGGTCAAATTGACTAATTGTAGTGTTTAGATCTCTGGCCTCCTTGAGTTTCTTTCCCTGTGATATTTCTTTCTCAGAGAGTGGTGTATTGAAGTCACCTACTATAATTGTTGAGGCTGTGACTTCCTTTTTCATATTTTGAAGCATTTGTTTGACGTATTCAGCAGGTCTGTCATTTGGGGAATATGTTTACAATGCTTAGTGGTTCTTTGCCTACTGTTCCCTCGAGCATTATATAGCGTTCCTCATCTCTTTTTATGGTTTGCACTTTGAGGTCAGTTTTATCCAAGATTATGATTGCAACCCTTGGTTTTTTTTTAATTGCTGTTTCTTTGGTATGTTTTTCTCCAGCATTTGATTCTCAGCCTAGTTTTGTTTGTAGTCTTGACATGTGTCTCCTGTTGGCAGCAGATTGATTAGTTGTATTTCTAAACTAGTCTAAACTAGTCTGCTAGCCTCAGTCTTTTAATGCCTGAGTTTAGTTCATAGATATTCAGGGGTATTATTTCCATCCGTGGACTCTGTGATGTCATCTTACACCTTTTGTGTTGGGTGTTTTCCCACCTCCCTTTCTTTTTAATGTAGTGTGTGTGTGTGTGTGTGTGTGTGTGTGTGTTTCATTCTTGACTTCTTTTCACCCTTAATCCAATGCTATCTTGGGGGCTGTTTTCTCTTTGTTTCCCTCTGGGTGAGGTTGTTCTCTGTGGCAGTCTCTTACTTATGCTTGGTGAGTGCTGTTCTTCTGCCTATACTGGATCGACAAGGATCCAGGCTGGGTTTCTTCTAATGTATTCTTTGAGTTTTTCCTTCTCTAACAAGACAATTACTTCTTCATCTATCTTGATCAGTAATTTGGCTGTGTAGAGTATTCTTGGGTTTGCATTATTTTCCTTCAATTTTTGCAATGTTGCTCAACAACTCTCTCCTCTTCTTCATAGTGTTCTCTGATACCCTGTTTCCCCGAAAATAAGACAGTGTCTTATATTAATTTTTGCTCCCAAAGATGCACTAGGTCTTATTTTCAGGGGATATCTTATTTTCCATGGAGAAGAATGTGGTACACGTTTATTGTTTTATTAAAAGAGACCTCGTACTACCTGTCTGCTCTGACTGCGCTGCAGCCAATAGTGAGCTGCGTGGTGGTGCCCACCACTATGATCCAGAGTCCAGAGTTACGGTAGCTTCGGGGGTGCTGATTTTTGGGGAGGTCTTATTTTTGGGAGATGCCTTATATTTCAGCCCGAGGCAAAACTGTAAGTAGGTCTTATTTTGGGGGGATGTCTGACTTTTGGGGAAACATGATAGGTCTGAGCATATTCTTATTTGGGAAACTATGTGATTGCTTGTTTTTCCCTAGCTCTTCTCATGATTTTCTCCTTTTCCTCAAAGTTGGATAGTAAGTATGATGTGCCTTGATTTCTTCTTGGGTTTCAATCTGACTGGTGTTCTTTCAGCTTCCTGAATGGTTGCCAGGTTTGCATTCATTAAGCTCGGGAAGTTTTCCTCCAAGAATTTCCTCTCTGTTGCAGTTGACTTCTTTGTGGTGTCTTCCTCTGGTAATCCAATAATTCTAATGTTGTTCCACTTCATAGCATCAGACCTAGCTTTTAGGTTCTCTTCAGCTTCACTAATGATCTTATTAGATTTTTGTTCGCATTTAAAGTCTCCTTGGCTGTCCTCTAGGTCACTGGTGCAATTATCTGCCTCCTCCAGTCGATTCTCGAGGTCTGCGTGTCTGCTACTAGTTTTTGTTATCTCTTCCCTGATCTCTTGTATTTCCCTTTGGTGTATGGACTTAATCTCCTCTTTCATTTCATCTTTTTTCTGTATTGCTTTTCTCATATCCTGTATTACTGCAAGAAGTATTCTGAAAAATTCTTTATGTGGCAGATAAATATCTGCTTCTTCTATGCATGTCGTTCGGTTCAGGGCATCTCTGCCATTGAAGTTTGTTTCTCATGTTTTTTTGTTGAGGTCATTGGGCCTGATTGCTGTTTGTTTTAGAGGAGCCAGGTGCCATTTTTCAGGGAGTCAAAGAGCACTGGCTCTCTCTGGGAGACTCGTAGGAAAGCTTCTTCGAACTGCTACAGCTAATTTCACTATGGAATTAGCCAACCACTTTATCCTCCTGTGACTTCACTCTTTCCCTAGTCAACAAGTTGGATGGGCCTCTCCGGAGATGCTGGTTGGGTTGTTGTGGATCCACGAGGATGGTGCTTTACTGGGTGATCTCACAAGAATCCATGATGGTGTGGCCCATGACGGCTTGGGTTGCCACAGGTGGCATGCAAAGGTGCCCGCTGCAACAAGAGTGTCACAGAAATCTGGTTGGTTGCCTGCTTTGGTATAGAGCACCGTGAATGGTGGGCGGAATTTCCCTGATCAGGTAGATCACTGCATAGGTTAGGCAGAGGTTCCCACTGCTCCGTGGAAAGCTGGTGAGTGTTTGATAAGCTTTCTTAGTCTGTGAGGCACTACAGCAGGCGGGAGGAAGCTCCCTCAGTAACGTGGGACCACAGAGGATGGATAGGAGCTCCCCAAGGCACACAGGCAGGATTTCCCCCAAAGAAGGGGTGCCGAATTTCTCCAGCCATGTCTTAAGCACTACAGAGGACCGGCAGGTGGGCTTTTCCAGGGAAGAAGTTGGGCAGGATATCCCCTGTTGGAGTGTGGGTGGGCTTTCCCAGCTTCCGGTTATGCTGCAGAGGGAGGAGCTCGCCCAGCAGGGTTGAGTGCAGGCATTAATGCCCTAGGCTAAGGGTAGTGGTCAGGATGTTGGCAGTGCTGTGTGAGAGAAAGGGGAAGAGAAAAAGAGAAGGAAAAAAACAGCCCACTGAGACAGGGGGATAGGGGGGAATAGAGAGAAGAGAGGGAAACTGAAGCATCAATATAAATGAACCTGATCCTTGACCATGGGGCTGGAGGGGTTTAATCCCTGCCCTGAGATGGTGTCAAACTGTCGCTGTGTTGAGATAAAGCCCCTGTGTTGGCTACAAATGATCCTGGCTCCAGCCAAGACAGTGGCCGGGCCAAGGTAAGGTGACCAGATTTTAACATTGGTATAGCGGGACACCATTGATAAAACTCATATCCTGGTGAAATTGCCACATGGCAGCCGAAAACCGTACATACCCTCACTTGTTGTCCATTCTTTCCAAAAATTGGGACTTTTTAAAAACACCATAGACACGAGAAAAAATGTTTAAAAAGCGGTACGTCTGGCCACCTTAGGCTAAGGTCAAACCCTAGCTGGCCTCCATTGTGGTAAGCCAAAAGACCCAGCTCCTTAAAACCTATTGGATCTCTGCCTACTTATCTTTCTGATGCTCCTTCTGCGACCTGGCGGTGTGGAATTTCCCTCTTAGTGACTCTCCTGCACAGATTTCTGTGGAGTTCCTCTGCTATGTGTTACTCAGTCGCCATCTTCCTGGAAGTCTCTACCATCCATTTCTTAACAGATTTTTGTGAGAACTTTTTTTTCTCTCCCACTTAAAATTAATATATTTTTCCCCTCAAGAGACTGTAATTTACCTTTGTAAATTACAGAAAAATGGCTTCAAAAATTCATGGAAAATTCCTTTACCTTTTAATCCTATTTCCATGAGTTATTTGTGGCTCACTCATACATGTTATTCCAGTTACTATGGCTCCATAAGAAATTATCGCCAACACTTAATGGCTTAAAATAGCAATTAAATATGCTCATAGATTTTATATTTTGTGGGAAAGAACTCAGACATAGCATAACAAACATGTTTCTTCTCTGCCCTATGATGCCAGGGCCTCAGCTACACACCTTACTGGCTAGACCAGAAATGTCTGAAAGCTCGCTTACCATGTGGCTGCCTGATGGGCCAGTTTGGGCTTCTTCACAGTTCAATGTCTAGTGTCCCTCCAGAGTACGTTTCCTAAAGGAGAAACCAGGTAGAATCATACTCCTATAGTCCCTGGGAGCACTGCTGCCGTATTCATTAGGTCTGAAGAGTCCCAAGTCCCCCATCCCTAGGTGCACAAAAGGGAAAGTGACCACACACCTCACATTCCTTCACGAAGGGATCTAGGGTCCCTGAGTAAACCGCATGGAGTGCATAGCTGACCTCTGGCTACATCAAGGAGAAGAATCCTACGTAGCTCCATCAATCAAGGCTGATTGCCACGAAATAGAGATCAGGCATGCCTCCACCCTCCATCATTCTTTACCCTTTTCTGATAGTAACTGTTTCTTCCACAGCATTCTACTTTTGTGCTGTGTTCTATAATCCATTGCACTGGTCGCACAGAGCTCACAGGCAATACTCACAATTAAGGGAGCTTTTTAGAGAACTTAATGGGTTACTACAAGCCAAGATCAGAAAACACTAAGGATACAGTCATTGGTCCACAGTATCATCTCGCCTCAATCAAGTCTTTCTCTAGTCCTTAGTCTCTGTGTTGCTCTTCAATTCTGTCTCGTGTCTCCTTGCCTCAGCCTCTGACTTTGCCTTGTTCTTTCAGTCTGTCCAGTAATTTCTGTTTCACAGCCTCTGGTTCCTCTTGTCTTTAGACAGAGATCTCATTTGTTCTCCACTGGTAGTTCTTTATCCCTTAAGTTCATGGGATTCCTCTCTGTTCCTGTTCTAAGATAACACATCCCTATGGCCAGGGAAGTGGCAACGAAAATGAACCAGTCCACTCTGTTTTGTGTTAGACATGCCCTATTTGCAAAGTCCCACCTAATCATCAATGGGAATCACAAAGACCTAGACAGAAGAGCCATGCCAAGAGACTTCACACCACGATAGTCCCACAGACAGGCACTTCTTGCCTTCTTACCCTTAAATCTACAAGTGAGAGCTGTGTCTTGGGAGATTCGCCTCTAAACCCTGGCAACCAAGTGTGCTTTTTACAGTGCATTTCCTCAACTCCTGTGCAGACAGACCACTGCAGCCAGGTGCAGATTCAGGGCAGCCTCCCAGCATTGCCTGTCTGTCCTGCAGCCCCCACTCTATGTGCCTCATTGGGCCTCAGCCATCCATGTGGCCCTTCTGCTCTGCTGGGTGGCATTTTGTTTTAAGATGATGGCAACGCCTTGACAGTCAAAGCTGCAGAACCCTCTGGAGAAAGGACACCAGTGAGTTGCTTTTCTTGCCCACACCCCATCACTGTGGTGGACTTGCACACATTCCTGTTGAGTCAGGTGTTGGTGATCTGCATTTCTCCTCCACATTCACTTCACTTTAAAAAAAAATTTAGCCCCTGCTATGATTCTAGTGATAGAAGGCGATGTAGGATTTAAGAAAGCTGAATTATCCCTGTCATGTTTAACTCACTGCATAGTTGGAAACTTATAGTTTGAATGTTACATGTTTGCTGTCAGGAATTGAATTTCCTTTCCACTGGGCATCCTGCAGACCCTGCGGTGCTGCATTGTTCCTTGGGCCTTGCTGTGTAGCATGGGGATTGCAGGGCCATCTCTACTCTGCTTATAGGACCTGCAGGACCGCAATGATGAGTTGCAGGCTGCGCTGGAAGGCCTACAAGACATGGATGCACAAGACACAGAGTAGCCCATCTAGTTTCCAGCCAGATGGATGCCTGCCCCCAGCAGATTGCTCCGAAGGTAGAGGATCTTCTTGGGGAAAGGGTGGAGTCCTTGTTCCAGCAAACTGGGCTATCTCTCAGACCTACCCGTAGTTTGTGTCATGGGCCACTTCCAAGCATCATAGGGTATATTGAGGCACAAGCACCTGCCCCAGACACACTGGCACCACCCGGCTGAGTTCCTTGTAGCTGGGAATTTATGGAAGGGGATGGGGGCTTTATCAACTGTAATGAAATGGCAGCAGTTATGTGATCTCACAATGACCTCATCAGAGGCATGTCCATCACTCGTAGATGTTCCAAAGCCACCTCCAGAGTTGTGATTAAGATGAAGGGACTTGGTGGTGAGGTTTCAGCATAGGCTAGAGACAGAGAGAGTGAGGGTATGTGACAGTAAATAAAGGAGCTATATTTCCTTTGCCCAGGTCACAGACCAGTCTCTATACAGATTGTCCTCTGAGCTGTAAGCTGGTTGATGTGAAAACTCTTTTAATAAAAGAGATAAATTATATCTAAAACATATTAATGACTCCCTGATGTTCAGAGAGAGCTTGAGATTTGTCCCCTTGAGTGTCAGAATTCGTCAGAATAGACCTGTGACAGCGGCGCCTGCGCAGGACACAGGTCAAGCAATGGAAGCAGTTGGGACCTGTGTGCATAGGCATGCATATCTGCTTAAAAGTAGATATCTCTGGCTTCAGGATCCTCTTAGTGCTGAGGTTTATGACAAATTCCACCTACAGTGTAGACTGTGTTTGATTAATCTCAGCTCCTTCAAAAGACAAGAACAAGGAGGTAACACAGCTGCCCTAGAATTTTGTCATAGTCCTGTATAGCCAGGGGTTGGTTCTTGGATCAGTGCCCCCAACTGTGCATCAGCAGACACCGTGGCAAGTCTCTCAGCCCTGCTGCCAAAGCTCTGATACACAGTGGTTTTGTGTGCTAAGTTTTGGCCACTCCCTCACCCCAGGGAGATCTGTGGACACTGACAGGCCACTCCCTCACCCCAGGGAGATCTGTGGACACTGACAGGCCACTCCCTCACCCCAGGGAGATCTGTGGACACTGACCTGTGGATCTTTGGCAGTCGAGCATTTTGCATCCTCCTCCCTCCCAGTTTTGTAGTGCTCTAAAGCTATTTATTTAATAAAATGTAAATGAATTATAGCTAAAAGAGCCAACCTGGGAACCTTAAGTTTTCTCTGAATGTGGGTACAGCGTCTTTGGACCCCAACATAACCTGCTCACCTGCAAATGGCAGATTGGTGTCTTGAAATCCTGTGAGTCAACAGCCAAAGGCCATTAGACTCATTTGGGAAATGTGGGATGGAGCCTGACACAGCCAGCTGCACCACATCCAGAGATGCCAAGGGTGCTGTGACATCCATTTAAGGCATCCTACGTATTCTTCCACACAACAGACAGGTCAGCCATCCCCAGGGAAATGGACACTGTGTCCCCTCAACTACACAGAATTTATGGCCCTCAGCACGAACCACTGACCCAAAACCTGGGAGACAAGGCCCTGAAGTCTTGGGTCTGCTCGAGACTGGGGACTGCGGCACCAGATCACAGACCTAGGCTTCATGCCATCGCTAATGAAACCTAGCAGTTTCACAATGTGGCCTTTTTATGTACTGTCCTCCCATCCCTCTGATGGAAACCATTTTAGAAGCAGCACCAAGGCTCAGTTGACCCTTCCGATGTTTGTCTGCTGCTGAGAGAATAGTAAGAAGCTGGGTTGCAGTAAGCCTAGTGATGTGGACTGTCCAGCCTCACGGACCTCCTGTCAGCCCAGGTGACTGCGCAAGTTGACAGTTCTCAGTTTCCAAGGCAAAGTAATTCTTTCCAGAGGTTCTCATTCAGGTTTTTGTCTTGTCCCTTATGTCAAAGTTTGTCACCATTTTCAGGGTGACAATGAGAGTAGAGGATGACTTTGCCACGTCCCATCCTTGACACTGCAAAATGAAGACTGAGTCATGGCATAAATGCAATTCTGAGTCTCAGACCAGCTCTCTTCCAAGCCCTAGCAACACACGTAGTTCAAAGATGTGCCTTGTGTGCCTGGTGTGCGGAGTGGTGATTCAGGTCGGAAAGCGAGTCCTTGCAGTGCTCTCAAGCACCATTCCTCATTCCACACGTATGGAATGTGCCTGACTGCTTTATTTATTATTATTATTATTATTATTGTATTTTAAAATCATTTTGTTGGGACATCTTACAAGTATAACATTCCATAGTTAAATCACATCAAACAGTGTTGTACAGTTGCTACCACAATCCGTTTCAAAACATTTTCTTTTTCTTGAACTCCTTGATATCTGCTCCCCATTTATTCCCTCCTTTGCCCACCATACCCCGCCCCAGGAAACCTTACTTTCTTTTTTTCCATATCTTGCACATCCAATATATCCACTCACATACAATTCTGTTGTTCGATCCCATTGAGTGGGGTTATTCAGTCATCAGTGCTCTCAGCTCCCTGTTATCTCCTCCCCCCTTCCCGTACCCTCAGGGAACCGTTACTCCATTTATTGTTTCTGAAGGGTTATCTATCTTAGCTTTCATGTATCAAATGATATTAAATATACGATGAACCTACATCAAATCTGATATGATTAAAGAGGCAAAACAAATAAAAACCATAATCATAAGGGGAGGGAATATTAAGGAACTAGAGGATAATTATGTAGTTCATCAGTGCTATACCACACCCTGGATTTATCATCCCTTCCTGTGTCCCTTCTGAGCGTGACTGTCCAATTACCAGAGGGGCTGTGATTTCTGGGTCTCTACTACATCCATGCCCCTTCACATCAATTTGGTTGCTTATCTTTTGAACTTCTGATACCATTTCTCCTCAACACCTCATGATCACACAGGCTGGTGTGCTTCCTTGTGGGCTGTTTCTTACCTGCTAGTTGGGCACTTATTTAACTGCAAAGCATCTAAGACCCCATATGCTATTAATAACCAGGCACCATCAGCTTTTTTCAACCACATTTGCTTATGCACCCATTTTGGCTTCAGCAATCATCTGACCAGTTTATCGAGCAACACACAGACTTACTGCCATCAAGTTGATGCCAACTCATAATGACCCTATAGGACATGGGAGACCTGCCCCTGTGGGTTTCTGAGACTGTAACTCTTGATGGTGGTTTCAAACTGCTGACATTTCAGATCACAGTCCAATGCATAAACACCATGCCACCAGAGCTCCTACATATCCTGAAACCCAGCATTATTTGTGTGATATAATAATGTGGAGGAGGAGGAGGCCAATTTGAAGTCTTTAGCTAATAAACAGGCCATGAGGTGTGTCTGGCCACCTTCACACACAGTGAGGCTCATTCCCAGGCATCACACTGCCCAGAGGCATGTGTCACCAGGTCACCCCACTTCTTCCATCTCCCCACCTCCTCTATGATCCTGGCATCACCAGGGAATAAACTTGAAGTGAAGTACAAGGGGGCCTTACATTCATGGACAATTCCATTATCTTTTTCTTCCGTGTTCTGGAGGTTCTTTGAAGTCCCATCACACGATATCACTGCCACTTTGTAGGAACTTGAAGGGTGTGATGGGCTGCAGGAGCCTCCTGAGCAATCTGTTCTGGTGAAAGTGTGAAATGGTTCTAAATGAGTGTTTCCTAACGTGGGCAATGCTGCCCCCTGGGGGGCACTGGAATAATCCGTGGGAGCTGCCAAAGCAAATAACCTACACCCTATCCTGGATTAGGGATGGGCTATTGTATAAAAGTTAATTGCCAGAGGGTTGCTGGGTAACTATTTTTCTGAAAATTGGACAGCTGACCAAATAAGTTTGAGATCCTTTATTCTACATGGATACAACATAGCAGATCACCAGTGATGCGTGCTGTTGTACGCCAGTGTGGCAGGACTCCACCATCACTGCCTTTCCCTTGAAAAAGCACATGTAGAATCTGTGCTTTGTTGTCCCTTGGGAATAGGAAAGCTGTAAGAAACCTGTAATGTCCTCACTGAGCTAAGCTGAGATTTCCTCTTCTTCGCAGGCTTTTTCACATGCGTTACAGCTCCTACTCCAGTGAGCCTCGAAACGGAACTCATGATGGAGCAGGTGAAAGAACGTTACCAAGACGTCAAGAGCCAGCTGGAGACGAAGGTAGGTGTGAGGGGTGCCCGAGGGGGAGCCTGGGGCTTCCTTTTGTGCACAGAGAGCCGTGCTTAGTGCTGACCCTTCTCCAGGCAGCTGCCTTGGATTTCTCTGGTTGGTGAGCGGGGGCACTAAGAAGACAGTTTGAGGGAAATACAAGCAGAAATGACTGTCAGTGCCTGGCCCAAAGTCGCTGGGGGCTGGCATGCTGAGTGCAGCCCTGCCAACTGCTGTGCGGGAATTCACAACACCTACCTCATTCTTAGCATAACTTATCCTTGGCTTTGCCTCTCGTGGGATGTTGCATAGTTTCTCAGCCAGGATTACCCTGGCTGACAAGGTCTTCTCAGATGAAGTTAGCTCCTGCCTCTCCTTAGATGGTGACTAAGAGAATGTCCGCACACAGTTGCCATGTGCCGCGTTCTTTCTACTTTCAGGACTCAGAGAGCCAGCCACCCTGTTTCCACCGGGACCTCTGAGCTCCTGGTTGCAAGTTACTTACCTAAACGGAGCTTGCCAGCCAACGGCCAGACAATATCTTCTCCCACGGGAGGTTATCCAACTGGTCCAGACAAGGCTGTGCCTACATCTTGAGCACTGAGTCTTGGGGATGTCACCGCTGCCTTTTCATCCCTGACTTCTGCAGGCCTCAGCTCCTTGGCATGCCCGACAACCTTGCTGTTTCCATGTCATATTGTCAGGGGCTAATGTTTCTCTTTCCCGGTAAACTACAAGCAGGAAATTGAACTAATGAAGAAAAACTTTGACAAGGAGAAAAGGGAAATGGAGCTTATGTTCAAAAGTGAAGTCAGCATGCTAGAGAGGCGCTCCATGCACAGTCTCAGGATGCCCTTTGCAGCCTGCAGGGGCAGCTGTGGGAGATAAGGAGTGGGGGCCCACATTGCCCCAAGGAGTTGGCCACCTTAGCTCAGTGGCCAGACGAGAAGCTACGCCTGAGACACCAGCACGGACTACCACAAATCAGGTCTGCTGCCCTGTTTTCTTCTGGGTCCTCCTTCAGTCTGAAGTTCTTCCCAAAAACCCACATTAGATATTTAATTCAGGAAATGACTCAACTGCAGTGCATGCTAAGTGGGTAGTTTTTCTCTGGCCACAGAGAGGAAGGTAGGAAAAAATAGGGCTTTGTATGAGTTGTTTTAACTTAAATTAGAAATATATATATTAAAACTTAAGTTATGAAGTAATTTAGTTTGTAGACTACTTTTAACACATTCATATTTATTTTCTGCCTCAGACTTCTCTGTAGCAAAGGAACAAAGTAGCAAAGCATCTTCCTTATTTAATGTCATGTTCTAATTTTCCAGTGCACGTGGTAGCATGTGGGCAAATGGAGAAAAAGGCTAAAAGCTCCTTTGCAATAGGGAGGCAAGTTATCTGCGAAGGTAGCTTTTCAAAGCTGTCCTAAGCGAAAGGAGCCCTGCTGGGGCTTTGGGTTAGCATCAGGCTGCTAACTACAAGATTGGTGATTCCAACCTCCCAACTGCTTTGTGAGAGAAAAACAGACTTGCTCCTCCAAGAAGAGGGACCATCTGAGAGCCTCGGCAGCAGTTTGCTCCATCCTGCAGAGCATAGGAGTTAGAATCGGTTTCATGGCAGCGAGTTGCTGTGTCATCACAAAGAAAAGCAATGAAAGATTTCTTTGGAAAACTGAGCGTATCAAGTAGGTTTCACTTAGTGGAATGATAACTGGTTGCTGCCAGCCCATGCCTATTTATCATGACCTCACTCTCCCACAGAGAATCTTGGCCCTCGCCAACTTGGACACCAAGCGGGCTAGAGCCCTGCTGACCAGACCTGCAAAGCCTCCTTGGGAAGCATTCTTAGCTGGGAACATGGCTCGGGTTAGAAGCGGCACTACGATGACCACAGTGGACCAAGCCATCTCCCGTGTCCTGTGACCTGGGGAGGTTGATGATCCCAGAGCCAGTCTGCCTTTCTGTCATGGTGCAAGGGAATTGAGGCAGCTTGAGTATGGGCAGTAAAGAAAATCCTGGACTACTGAATTGTACCCTCTTCTGTACCCTGCCTTTCTGTTCCCCAAAAGATGACCACACAGTGGCCTCAGACCTGGGCGTTGCAATAACACATACTGCCCACTAGGATGATCCAGAGCTTCCTCCTGAGAATTTTGCTTCATAGTATCTGAACCTGTGAACTGTCTGGTAAAGGGCGGGCTACTGTCCAGAACACCTTATAGACCATTGCCACTATTCCCAAGCCCTCTCAGGCTCTAAGAAGCAGCAAAGGGACATGTCTGGTCCCAGGAGTTTCCTTAACTGGCTGGAAGGCTGCTCCCACCCCCATTCCCACCCCATGTCATGATTGTGAGTCGAGCCATATTGCATGACTCTGATGAGCTGAGTTACTCTTGTTCTCCCAGGCTGACTGCTCTCAGCTGGCTGCTCTCACTCCACCTCAGTGTTATTTTCCTGGGGCTTCTAAAGGCCTCTTTCCTAGATGTTTAAAATACTTTTTAGAGTAATTTCGACTAAAGGTACTTTTTTTTTCACTAAACTTTAGGCCAGTACTGCCCAATACAGCTTTCTGTAGTGATAGACATATCTTGTGTTTGCCTGCCCATTACAGGAGCCACTGGCCACATGGGGTCACTGAAAGTGACTGATGTGACCAAGAATCTGAGCTTTGATTTTATTCCATTTTAATCCGTCTAAATGTAAATTTAGTCCCATTTTCAAGTCGTGTCTGCTGCATTATCAACTAGATCCTGTGCATGCACTCTCTGAGCGCAGCTGGCACGAGTAGCGAGGAGTTGTGCACTTAGAACGTGCGCTTGGGCAGGCCTTTCTAACCCTGTGATACATGTGACATTCGTGTTTCTGAGCCAGGTCCATGTGAAAGTTTCTGTAGAAAGGGGGCAAAGGCTGAACTGAGCCAGAAACTCCTGTGGATGGAAGCAGCGCACTTGTTACAGCAATGGGACTGTAAAAAGAAAAAGATGCTTCAGAGGCAACTGCAGCTAGTGACAGACATGGGAGCCCAGCTGGACTTGGACAAGGGATAGAGAAGAGAGGCAGAAGGAGATGCTAGCCCAGTGCAAGAAGCAGCAACGCAAGTTGGGTGGGGGGTGGAGGGTGGCAGGGAGGGCTGATGAGTAAAGAGCAAGCTAAAATTTGCAAAGTGTTTGCACTTGAAAAGTTAGAAACCACATATAGGAAGCAATTAAAAGGGCTTTCCCTGGAGGCAGAGGGGCTGAAAGCCTTCTTGAAGGAGGGAAAGGCAACTGCCTCCAGGCCTGCTGAGGTCCACAGAAGTCAGAAAGGAGACGGGACCAGCAGGGTCAGAACGTGGAGAGGCTGAGTTCCTGCGTATGCCAGGGAGGCATCTCACTGCAGATCCTGTCCAGAGCCCGGTCCCGAGAGCAGCCCCACAGCCCAGAGGACCCTCTGCATAGCTCACTATCAGGGCCATCCCATCTTGGTGAATGATATAGAGGTGGCTCCTGCTCCTTTAGAGACATGGGTGATCTATGCTATCCCCTAGAGGGGCAAGGCCCATGTTCCTGGAGAAACCCGTACCTTTGGCTAGCAGCCTTGCTGGTCAGAAGCAAAGATCATCTGAGCAGCAGGAGTCCAAAGCCACAGAGCAGCCCTTACTGGACATGGCTGGACACAAGCTGCCCCTCTAGGAGCCTCTGTGTCTTGGAAGGTGAGCATGGGGTAGGGACCACTAGGACAGGACAGCAGAAATTAGAAGATGCTGTACCGATAACAGAAGGTAGAAACTGTGCTGGAGAGAGAAAAGAATGACATGAAAACCTGGCTCCTACAGCTGGAAGATAAGCTTCTGGCTAGGGAGAAAGAAGCAGACTCGAGAGAGAATAACAGGTTTGCCCTCTATCCATTCTTAAACAAGTGGAACTGAGTCATCTCAGTCCCTGATGACTTGATTGCATAACCCCCTTTCCTCCTAGCAGGCTGGTAGACTCGGCACCAGGAGAATACCACGTAGCCCAGGTGTGCCCAAGCTTACAAGCCCAGTCTGGCCTGTACTCGGGCCGTGGTGTTGCTAGGTGCTGTGTGAATGCGAAAAGAGAAATTTTCCATACAGAAACCCCCAGAACTTCACCAAGAGGACTGCTGTGGCTTAGACTCAGGTTTTCACTATCTCTGTCGGCAGGAAATCTGTGCTTGTCTCACGGGGCCCACGAAAGACTGCCCTGAACCCCATTTCATTCCTTTGGGGTCTCTGAAGGTCTCTGCCTGCCAGCTCCAAGCACCTTCCTTTAGTCCCACTGTGTGTATTTATTGAAAGTGTCCTTGGCGCAGATCTACTGCTTCGTGAATTCTGTGAGAGCCCCAAGAACTGACTGGGACACTCGGATGTTGGCCGCAGAAGCCAATGCCTTCTAGAGAAAGCTGAGCTGAGAGGGAGTTCTTAATTCCACCAGCTGGGCAGGCTGCTTGAAAGGCCACAGGTGGAACTGGCCTTCTCGCTTGAGGACTTTGGCTGGCAAATGCTCTATCTCAAAAGCCTGGGATATAGGAAGGCCTTTCCCAATATTTTCCATAGATGGACCCATGTCCCTGAGTGGCTTAAAACAACACAGATTTAATATCTTACAGTTCTAGACGCTACAGGTCAGAAATAGGTTAAAATTTAGCTAATTTCTTGACAGCTTAGTTGCATGTTAGCTAGAACTGAGAGCTAAATTGTACTCTAATCGAGGTGTCATCAGGGTTGTGCCCCTTCCAAGGGGTTCTAAGGAGAACCCATGTACTTACTTTTTCCACCTTCTAGAAGCCACTCACATTTCTTGACTCGTGGCCTCTTCCACTTTTCAAAGCGTCCAATGGCTGGCTGAATCTAAGGCTGTGCCTCTTCTGCCTCTTTCATTTAAAAGGACCCTAGTCTGTACAATAGGCCCACTAGAATAGTCCAGAATAATCTCATTATCTCACAGTCAGCTGATCAGCAGACTTAATTTCATCTTCAACTGTAATTCCCCTTAGCCATGTAACATAATATTCACAATCGGGAATTAGAACATGAATAATGTTTTACCAACTGCCATCGAGTTAATTCTGACTCATATCCACCCCAAAGGGCAGAGTAAAACTGATCCCTAGGGTTTGTGAGGCTATAAATCTTGATAGAAGCAGAAAGCCCCATCGTTCTCCTTTAGAGCAGTGAGTGGGTGGGTCTTTTAGCTGCTGGCTTTCCAGTTAGCAACCTAGAGTGAAATGCAGATGAATACAATACCAACTGCACCACCATGGCTTCCCAGAACAGTCTTTAGGAGGTCATTAATCTGCCAACCACAGTAGTGATCTGGATGTTTTTTATCTCTGTTACATTCATGATCACATATCTTTGGTGTATTTAGGTGTGTATTTTTTAAAATATTCTAATGTTATATGCAATAAAAAAGTGTACTGCTATGATTTTATAAGAAATTGATCAGATCGTTTTACCAGCACCCAAAACAAGAAATAGAACCCTCCTGGATTCCCCACACATAGCCAGTATCCTGACTTCTAACTCCTTAATTTTGCCTGTTTTTGCACTTTATATAAAAGAAGCATACCATCCGTCCTTTATTACCATATGTTGCTTGTGAGATTCTTCCATATTGTTGCTTAGAGCTATAGTTATTTCATTTGCACTTTATTTTTCATTCTCTTGCCTGCATTTTTCTACTGCTATGAAAGTTCTGGGTCAATGCAATATGTTTGTATGGAATGGAATTTTTTAGATTTTAAGATATAATAATGTTTACCTTTTTATTGACATAAGAAACAATGTGTCTTGTGCAAAACTCAACTACAACTCTTTTTTTTAATGAAGTTTTTATTATGAATTAAGGTTTACAGAGCAGATCATACTTTAACACTCTGCAATTCATACATATTTTGATGCCATTCATTCATTCCAGTCCCCTTAATATACCCTCCCTTAGTCCACGACTTCCCTGTTTTCTATGTCCTTTTCTCCTCCTTTCCTAGCCTTCTGTCTTTGGGTGAATGCTCCCCATCTCATTTTAACGGTTGACTTTTCTAACACAGTAGTGAGTTGAAGTCCAGACCCAAGGGAGCACGGTCTTAGGGGCGCTACCAGACGCTGTCTGACCAGTAAGCCTGGTTTCTTTTAGGATTTTGATTGACAGGTTCTTCTTCTCTTTCCAGGACTCTCTAGTGTGATTTTATGCAGAGCTGGTGTTGGTGGCGCCAGGTATCACCCCGTTCTTCTGGGCCCAGGATTGTGGAGACCGGTGTTCTCACTGTCCCTTCGACTAAGTGTTTTCCCTGTGTTTGTTTAACTGCCACCCCGCTGCTCTGCTCTGGACAGGGAGAGATCAGTCCTTGCACCCTAGACGGCTGCTCAGAGACCTTTAAGACCGCTGCTACTTACCAGATTAGAATGTAGAGCACTGTCTTTGTGAACTATGATATGCTAATGGATCATTTTGTCCCCTGCAACTATTGTGATACCACTCCCCCAAAGCCCAGTACCTTATTCCTTCAGAGTATCTGCTTATATTTAAGAAGTTGTCATAATTTTGTCCTCTGTTCGCCCCACCACATTCATGGATATATTTGCAGTAAAAGTAAATATACAAATACTCTCTTTTAAACACACACACACACACACACACACACACACACACACACACACACATATATATATGTTTGTAAAAGTCTCCTATCTGTTCAGCCTGTGTGTATGTCCAAGTACTCACTTGTAGATTCCCCAATCCCCCACTGTTGTAGGAATTTGAATCTAACAGTGTTTGCGTCTGTAGTTTCTCACTCTTGCAAACTACCGGTGTACTCGCCTGCCTGCCTCCATCGTTTCTCCTGTGTGTTGCATTCCCCTCCGCCCAGGCTATCACTTGCCTGTGTTCTAGCCGCACCTTCCCCCCCCCCTCCTTTCCATCCTCTGCAACCATCAAGGAATGTTTTTATTTCCATAAGAAAACTTACTGTTGATTTTTTATAGTGGTGGTCTCATACGATATCTGTCCTTTTTGTTTTTGACTAATTCCACTCGGCGTACTGTCCTCCGTGTCCATCCCTCTGTGAGGGCTTTGCAGGTGCATCGTTATTCTTCGACGTTGCATAGCATTTCATTGTGTGTTTATTGCACCCAAGTTTGTTCATCCATTCTTCCACTGCAGGGCATTTAGATTGTTCCTGTTTTTTGCTATTGTGAATAATGCTATGATGAACATGGGTCTGTATCTATTTATTTGTGTGATAGTTTTTATTTCTCGAAGACACATTCCAAGTAGAGGGATTGATGTGTCATGGTATTTCTCTTCCCAACTTTCTCAGGGTGCACCATACTGCCTGGCACAGTGGCTGCACCATTTCCCAGTTCCTCCGGCAGTGTATGAAAGTGCCAGTCTTTCCACACCCTCACCATCATTTGTTGTTATCTGTTGTTGTTTTTTTTAACCTTCCAGTTAATTTGGGGGGTGAGGTCGTATCTCATTTTGATGTGTATTTCTCTAATGGCTAATGATTAAGAGCATTTCTTCATATATTTTTGCCCCCCTGAATGTCTTCTTTGGTGAAGGATCTGTTCACATCCTTTGACCATTTTTTAAATTAGATTGTCTATCTCTTTCTGTTGAGATACTCAATTTTCTGTAAATTTTAGAGATGAGTCTCTTGTCCAGTATGTCATTGTCCAATATGAAATTCCACAGCCTTTGGCTTCTCTTTTGACTCTTGGTGGAATCTATTGACACACACAATTGTCTACGTTTTCGGAGCCCCTAGTCATCCATTGTCTTCTGCTCTGAGTGTGTTCTCCATTACTTCTGTGAGGGCAGTTACATACTTGGCTTCACATAGTCTCTTAATTGTTCAGCAGATAGGATGAGCAATCTTCAGTGTATCTGCGCTCCAAGCAGCCAAAAGTAGAATTCAACCTCCACCTAACACAGTGTACACACCTAGAATCAGTCTGTTTCCCATACTAGAGCCAGAGTGACCATTTCAAATTTCATGTCCCATTTATTTGACAGCCCTACTCTAAACCCTTTGCTGCTTTTAAAGTTCCCATGACTTCTTTTTCTCTATTTTTCCCTTAGTGCCCCATGAGATCAAATGAAGTCAGATGAGACATATTTGTGCTTGATACTAGAACATAATGCATAAGATAAGCATGGCAAGGTTATATAGTACCTTGATTACTTAGATTGGGAAAATTAGAATCTAACAAGATGCCAGACAAAGACGTAGTTGGGGGGATAAATATCGACATGTGTTCAGGACAGAAAGTATGGGTTCAAAGCTCATTAGGGATTTTTTTGTTGGTAAAAATACTTGCCTGTCATAAATCACTTGTGTTGTCTTGGCAGAGATTCTTTAAGAATTGTTTGTCAGGAAATAATGTGGCCCAGGGTAGCCTTGGTCATGGAGTAGATAGTGACACCTGTCTTTCTCTGCTGAGGTATTCACTGTGCATCAGGCCGCTCCATAAATCAATATGTGTTTCTTCCTCAGTTTTTCCTTCCAGTGATGACCTTGGAGTATAGCAGGTGACAGTCTCACTAAAGAGGAAAATGTGTGCATATATTTTAAGCTCTGGTCATTCTTGTTTCTTAGATCCCTGCCGGGATTCACTAGCAGGGAATAGCTTTTGGAATGCCCCAAGGTCTCACATTCAGTATTACGCATTGATACCAACCATGGGCACATGGTTCCCAACTTACTTCTGATTGTCAATTGTGCTTGCAGAGCCGAGCTACAGAGGCTTTCTGAAGAAAACACATCATTGACAAATGAATTGGGAAGGATTCAGCAAGAACTTAAAGTTGCAGAAAGAACAAATGATGTACAGAGGTAAAGGCTTGTCCAGGTTCAACTTAGGACCTTTGAGCTTGTGACCCAGTTTTCACATAGCAGAATGAGTGGTTTCCTCTCAGTAAAGTGAGTGTAGAAGTTACTGAGATAGAAAGTGGGGCGTATTCTCAAATCAACCTCACTTTCCAGAAAGCCAAGAGTGGATGAACCTAATTGGTCTCTGACCATGACATGACACATATGTAAAGGGCCCTGGCCTACCTCCACATGCAGGCAGCCCCTCTCATACCTGAATGCCTGGTCTCAGACGTAAAAGGTAGAACACGTATGTATGTGGCAGCATTGACCACCCCACAGTGAGCAGCTGCTACACCCATCCTTCTTACCTCTGCCATCGTGGCATACCACCTTATTCCCTGTATGAAAGTACTCCGCATCACACCTGATGGTGAGGACAGGTGGACATAGTTTAGTACAGTGAAATGATCCTAGGGCCTTCCTAGACAAATACAATATCTATGTTCATGACTCAGTAATAATTTCAGGTGGACTTTTCACCACGGTTTATATTTGTATGTAGATATCGGCATTAGGGGTAGGTCTGGGCCCTAGGACACTGAGGCAGGAACAAGGGACAGGGAGTGGAGTGCTAACACTGGTCAGTGAGTTTTCACTGCTGTAGCCATATCCAAGGGCAGTCTGCCTTTTGATTTTTCTTCCAAATAAGAAGTTCAAGATAAAGTCAACTCTGACCTGCTGCGAGCATGGAGCATAGTTGATGGAGTAGCCATGACGGTCAGAATATGGATGGCAGGGGAAGGGACCAGCGGGGATTTGCATCATTACAGTTCTGAAATCCAGGAGGTCTTCCCTTGAAACCATTTTCTCCTAAGTTTACTACCAGACTCCATTCCCAGCAGATCGCAGTGAGGGTAAGATGGTTTGTGTTTGTGTTGCTGGGTGGCTAGTTCCATACTTTGCTAAATCCGTAGTGATTTGCTTGACTAAGGATTGCCACGGAGAATGCTCCTTTTGTACAATCTGGCAAAATCTTGCAAGCGAAAACTAAACCCACTCTCATTGAGTCTGTAGAGGGTTTCTAAGACTGAATCGTTAAGGGGTGTGGGAGGCTATACCATTGACCTTGGCAGTTACCAGCACAAACCAAGGTGACACCTGGCTTTGGTTTCACCCTCCCTGCTGAAAATTTTCATTTCCGCCTCAAAAAGAGTCACCTGACGAATCCCATCTGACCCTAGACCAAGGATGGGACCAGCTTTGTTCTCATGTAAAATGCATTGGAAAGGGGATTATTGGAGATGCAGTTAGTTTGAAATTTGGCACCTTGTCTTTTGATCTCTCTTAAGTTCCATTTTTAATTTGTTCCAGTTTTTAATACTTTCTGCTTTCTTTTCTAAATGTTCTTGTCTGTTTTACTTTGTTATTGTTAGTTGTTTCTGTTGTTTTTAAAGTATGTTTTCCTATAGATGAAGTCCAGAATAGGTGCATCTATACAGACCCTAACTGGATTAATGGTTCTTTGGGAGTTTCACACAGTTGGTTAGAAGGAAATGGGAAGCTAATAACGACGAGTACAAGAATGAAGAAAATGTTCCAAAACTGATTGTGGTGATGATTATACAATCTTGATATGATTGAACTATTGAATTGTATATATGTGAATTATGTATCAATAGAACTTTTTTAAAAATTAAAGAATCGCCTGAGAACTTTGCTAAAATATTGATTGTGATTCAGTATATTTAGGTCAAAAATTCAAATTATCAACAGGGGTTGGAACTGGAATGAATCGGTTTGAAGTCCTAAGGGTAAACTTTCCTAAATTCTTCTGGCTTTAGGAGCTTGGGATCAAGATTGAACCATCACCACTATTATCAATCATAGCAGTAGCAGTAGTGTAGAGGGATCTGGGCCGTAGAATATGAGGGGAGGTAGGGGTGGGCCTTTTTGTCCAAGCCATGGTGGACTGTTACTAGAAGAAGAAAACACATTAGTTGGCAATGATATTGTTAATTTTGCTTTTTCAACAGGAAAGAAATTGATATTTTAAAGAAAGAGAAATATCAGGCCTGCCTTGAAATGGAAATGATCAACAGTCAGGTTTAGTATTACCACCTGATGTGAAGCTAATGAACTTTTCTTTCTCTCTTTCTTTCTTTCTTTCTTTAAAAACTATTTTCGAATATTATAGAGGACTTTGTTCCTCAACGATTTCAGAATGCAGTAACTACCTCCCTTGTCAAAAATCAGAAAGTTCGTGTGGATACATTACTGCCGTCAGGGACACCCCATTTTGGTGCTGCCAGCCATCCTGATAATTCTTAGAATCACATATGGCATTTATATCATGTCTTCTTGTCTCTTTCTCTCGGTCTATTCTTTATTTTGGAGACCATGGCACTTTTGAATATTACATGCAATTGTTTTGTTCCGTGTCTTGAAGTTTGGGTTTGTCTAGTCATTGATAATAATTAGATTGAGATGAGGCTTCTTTGGCAGAAGTACAAGAGTAAGAGTTGTGCAGTCATCAGCACCATCAATGTCAGAACTCTTCCTTCTTCCACTCATTGTTAGCTTCCCACTTCCCGCATCCTCCCTGCCATGCCCCTAGCCAACTATCACTCCAGTTACTGTCTCTAGAGATTTACATAGCCTGGATTTCATACACAGAAAATCACACAAAGCACAAACAATGACAAAGCAAAACAGAGAAAAACCTCAGCCAAAAGAAAATATAAAATGTTAGAAACTGCCATCAGTTAGAACCTCCTTGGGAATTCAGCCAGTCTCAGCCAGAATCTTAACAGTGAGACACACTTTCACATAAACTAACAAGTACTAGCAGACCCCTTAAAATCCCCTTTTTTAATTTATCAGAAAACCACTATAACCAGAACACCACATGATTATTTCTGTCACCTAAATCCTACTCATGTATTCCTATCTCCTATTCCTTCTACCCAGTCAGCTCTATCATTTCTCCCTCATCTCAACAGAATACAATTTCCAGCCCCTATCTGAACTTTCTCCACTAACCCAAAGAGCAAGTCCTGTCCCTCCCTCCTCCACCTACTCACACACAATCCAGAACCTTACATACCATCTACATTTGGATCACTATGCCATGCAAACAACAGTCAGCAGTAGTAACCACAAAAAATCAAGATAAACAAAAGTCAACAACTGAAGATTACGCAACTTCATTGGAATACACAGAAAGTGAAGACCTTAAATTACCAGAAAGAGAATACAGGTGAATGATGTTTGTGACCATACAAGAGATTTGGGGATCAATTCTGAAAAAAGGAAGAAAGTGTGATACTAAGAACCTCACACCCCAAAGAAACCGAGAAACAAAACAATGAGATAACAGAATTAAAAAACATTGTATGAGAACTGAGCAATACCGGTGTTCATCGCAGCACAGTTTACAATTGCAAGGAGTTGGAAACAACCCAAATTTCCATCAACAGATGAATGGATTAAAAACCTATGGTACAGATGTGCTTTACATAATTGATGTATGTATGGATTGTGCTAAGAGTTGTATGAGCCTCTAATAAAATGATTTAAATAAAAACTATGGTACATACATACACTGGAGTACTACACATCACTGAAAAGCAGTGATGAATGCATGAAGCACCTTGCCACATGGGAAAAACTGGAGAAAATGATGCTAAACAAAGTAAGCCAAGCACAAAACACAAATACAACATGAGTCCGCTGAGGTAAACTTAAAAAAAATGCAAAAGGGACATAAGGAAAAAGCTACTGTATACAAACATTCCTGGGGTGAGGTCCAGGTAGTATGGCAGGGGCCAGACCAAATCCAGGGATACATATGTTAGACAATTAAAAAGGTGTGGGGGGGGGGAAGAAAATGAAATAAATGGGTAGCTGGGGAACAGGGAACTAACCCATCCAAAGGGAGTGTCTTGTTCATATCGTCGCCGGGAAAGAAGGACCAGACTTCTACCCCATGCTCCAAGATGTGAATGCAACATACTGGCATGAAGCAAGGAACCAGTAGAGAGGTCTGAGGGGTTGGCCCCAATCCCAACTACATGGACAGCAGCCCTTGCCCCCAGAAGAAAGTACTTCAGAGGATAGCATTGAAGCTACAGCTCCGAGAGAGGGACATGTCTGATCAGAGCAAATCGAAGCAAATGAAGGGGGAGGAAGAGAGACTGGAGCACATCCTGGCCCACCAAGCCTTAAGGACAATATCCCCACTAAGAACAGCCAATGCACAGAGAGGACCATATGGCTGGTCCCACTATGAGACAGGACATCCCCCACTGACCCATAGCCCTATAGGGGACAACACTGGAGACACAGTGTGGGAATTAGACCGATCTGACCCCACCACACTGAGGCAAAACATGAAGGGCATGCAACAGAACAGCAAGGGGAGCAGAGCAAGGAAGTCCCGAGGCATTATCAAAAATAGACTTTGGGTTCAGAGCATGGCACCCCATCAGGCTCAATCAGCAAACACTCGCAAATGTCAACAAACAGACCTTGAACTATTGACAGGCTTTTCTTTTTTTTTTGTCATTTGTTTTTTGGTGGTGGTGTTTTGTTTTCTTTTATTGCTTTGTTTTGTTCTGTCTTGTTTTTGTGTATATTATTATCTCTGCAGGTCTATCTAGATAAAATAGGTGGGATAAACAATCTGGAGGAGAAAACAATGGGACTGACAGTTCCAGGGGGACATGAGAGAGGGGAAGGTTGGGGAAAAGAAGTGGTTAACAAACCAAGGGACAAGAGAACAACAAGTGATCCAAAATCAGTGGTGAGGAGCGTGTAAGAGGCCTGGTAGGGCTTGATCATGGGTAATGTGACCGAGAGGAATTACTGAAACCCTAATGAAGGCTGAACATGAACAAGAGCAAAGTAAAAGGAAATAGAGGAAAGAACTGCAAGGCACATAGCATTTATAGAGCTCTAAATATAGGCATGTACATATGTAAATATATTTATATATGATGATGGAGAAATAGAACTATGCATATATTTATAGGTTTAGTATTAAAGTAGCAGATGGACATTTGGCCCCTACTCAAGTACTCTCTCAATGTAAGAACACTTGTTCTATTAAACTGGCATTCCATGATGCTCACCTTCCAGACACAATCACTGAAGGCAAATGTGGTGAAGAAAGTCAATGGTGTCGGCTATCAAAAGATATAGCATCTAGAGTCTTAAAGGTTTGAAGGTAAACAAGTGGCCTTCTAGGCCAACCAAAGCCCACATGGAAGAAGCACACCAGCCTGTGTGATCATGAAGTGTCAAAGGGATCAGGTATCAGGCATCAAAGAACAAAAAATAATATCATTGTGAATGAGGCGAGTGCAGATTGGGGACCCAAAGCCCATCTGTAGGCAACTGGACACCCCCTTACAGAAGGGTCACGGGGAGGAGATGGGCCAGTCAGGGTGCAGTGTAGCAATGATGAACATACAACTTTCCTCTATTTCTTAAATGTTTCTTCCCCACCACTATCATGATCCCAATTCTATCTTACAAATCTGGCTAGACCGGAGGATGTACACTGGTACAGATAGGAACTGAAAACACAGGGAATCCAGGATAGATGAACCCTTCAGGACCAGTGGTGGGAGTGGCAATACTGGGAAGGTGGAGGGAAGGTGGGGGTAGAAAGAGAGAACCAATTACAATGATCTACATATAACCCCCTCCCTGGGGGATGTACAACTGAAAAGTGGGTGAAGAGAGACGTTGAACGGTGTAAGACATGACTAATAATAATTTATAAATTATTAAGTGTTCATGAGAAAGGGGGGCAGGGAGGGAGGGTAAAAAATGAGCTCATACCAAGGACTCAAGTAGAAAGCAATGTTTTGAGAATGATGAGGGCAACAAATGTACAAATGTGCTGACACAATGGATGTATGAATGGATTGTGATAAAAGTAGTATGAGCCCCCAATAAAATAATTACCCCCAAAAAAGAACTGAACAATAGAATGGAAGAAAATGAAAATTGAATCTATGAACTTGAAGACAACCATGCAGACTTCAGCAAATGAGAGAAACAAACAAAAGAGTAAAATAATCTGAAGTAAACCTGAGGATGATGTGAGAAACCATGAACAGAAGTAATGAATGTCTTGTTTGGAATACTGGAACAGGAAGAAACAAACAAATCTACATATAAATTAGTAAGAGAATTTGTGGAGGAAATTTTCCCCAGTACTATAAAGGAGGAGATAATAACCATTCAGGAGACAGAGAGAACTCCAAGGAGGTTAGACCCGGGGGGTGGGGGTAGGGGACATGTATAGGAGGGCATCAGGACATATGATAGTCAAAATATTCAACTTCAAGGAAAAGGAGAGAATCTTGAGAGCAGCTAGAGAGGGAAAAAGTCACCTTCAGAGGTAATCAGATTGGAATAAGCTCAGAGCTCTCAGCAGAAAATATGCAGGAAATAAGAAAATGGAGCAACATAGATCAAACTTTCAAAGTAAAAACCTGCCAACCAAAATCCTGTATCCAGCAAAGCGATATATCACATATAAAGAAGAAATAAAGGTATTCCCAAACAAGGAAATAGAGAATTCATAAAAACAAAACCAGCATTGCCGAAAACACTAACCATATCTTTATGGTCAGAAAATCAACAGCACAAAAACATTATGAGATCGCCACAGTCCGTGCTTCTTTCCAGAAGTCAACACACTAAAACAACACCCAAAACAGTAGATCTAGACGGGAAACAAGGACATGAATAGATTCCTCCCTCCCAAACACAGATAATACAATATGATAGTAACTCACCTGCATTTGGAATTAATACCAATGAAAATCAATGGGCTAAATACCCCAGTCAAAAGACAGAGTAGGAGACTGGATTAGGAAACAAGATCCATCAATCTGCTGCCTTCAAGAAACACACCTCAAACTCACAGACAAAAACAGACTGAGAGTCAAAAGATGGAGAAAAAATTACTAAACCAATGACAATGAAAGGAAGACCTCACACAAATAGAAAACTACAAGCCAATATCTCTCATGAACATAGATTCTCAACAAAATCCTGGCCAGTAGACTTCAACAACATATCAAAATAATAATAATACTTCATGCCCAAATGGGATTCATACCACCATATAAACAAAATATAGAAGAACCAGATGATCATATTGATGGATGTAGTAAAAGCATTTGACAATATCCAACACCCATTCCTAATAAAAACAATAATTAAATATAAGGAAATTCTTCAATATACTAAAGTCCATGTCTTAATATCCAACAGCCAGTATCATACTGGATGGAGAAAAGCTGAAATCATTGCAATTGAAAATGGGAACCAGACAAAGATGCCCATTATCCCCACTTTTATTCAGCATTGTGCTAGATCCTAGCCAGAATCAAAAGGCAACAAGAGATTAAGGGAGTGCAATTGGGCAAAGAGAAATTAAGCTCTAGTTATTTGCAGATGGTATGATTTTATAGAGAGAGAAAAACCCAAGGTCTCCACAAAACCCTGTTGGAAATAATTGGAGCTTGTTTCAAATAAGCACCCATCTAAGTGAGATGTCAGTAAACTCACCTGGAAGAAGCACACGATCATCGATGATCCAAGGATTATCAATTATATAAACCAGATCTGAAGAAGGGCGTGCTGTCAGAGCTGAAATTTGTGAAATTCTGGTGTTCACAAAGCTATGGCTGACAGTGGGAGCCCAAAATACATGTTCAGGTTCTCCACAGGGAATAAGCCTCCAGTGGCCCCCCTCTGACTATCACTGAGGGATAGGAATAACCTGGTTATCAGGCAGCTGGTATTGGAAAGACGATTATAGTAAATTAAAATGATAAATAGGGCTTGAATGGTTAAAATCTTGTTATTTGAGCTCCCTTTAGATACACTTTGACTTTTATCTAGTTTTTAATATTTTCTGGGTTTTGCTGTTGTTTTCTAGATTAGGTCTTATCTCTGCTGTATTTTGTTATTTTGGTACCTTTCTTGATTCTCTGTTATGTATCTTTCTGTGTTTGGGGGTTTATCAAACCCAGATTGGGTGAATCTGTAGAGGTAATAACTGGAGTAAGAGTTCTTGGGGTGTATTGATGGGGAGGAAAGAGGTAATGGGGAGCTGATATCACGTAGTATGAAAAGGAAGAAATTGATTATATGCAGTAATTGCACAACGCTGCTTGATCTGATAGAGCTATTGGTATGATGTCTGGATTATGCCCTAATAAAATGATCTGGGAAAAACATAAATTTTAAAAAATCAATTTTCATTTACATCAGGGCTATCACATTTTTAACAAAACTCAAGTGAATATTCCCAAATTAATTAAGTTTTCCCACAAGTTTACAGGAATGCTGCTGCTCCACATAACACAATACTTTTTAGCGTTTTAATGAAGGTCGGGAAGACCTCAAAGATGAATTCAAGGCAAGTCACCTCAGAAGGCTTTGGAGACTCTCTTTCTGGGTTTCAAAGGAATCCTCTTTATATTTTCTCAAGGATGATCACAGAGACTTCTCAGGAAGACATCTGAAGAGAATGGAAAGCTGCGCTGGGGAGGAGGAAGAAGGACAGGAAAATGTACCACGGCGTGTGTTTTGTTACGGCGCCATACCTGCTCCTCCTGGAGGGTAGCAAGGACTGTCTGACGAGCTCCTCATTGGGAACGACCCATCCACCTGACGCAGCCTTATCTGCCTTCCACACTGCTCTGTGTTCCCAAGCTCAGAGGACATTTAAAACGAACATGATTTGCATCCCTTGAACATGACAAAACTCCCATTTGACATGACATAAATTGAAGAGTGAGAATTCTTTGGGAAATGAATAGAAAGATGAAAACACTTCAGAAGCATATAGGCATAGATAAAGATATGACATGAAACAGTAGCTTCATATTTTGATAGTTTTGTTTAATTAAGGTTTCTTTTTTTAATCATTTTATTGGGGGCTCATACAACTTATCACATTCCATACATACATTCATTGTGTCAAGCACATTCATACATATGTTTCCATAATCATTTTTAACAAGTTTCTATTATAAAATGCTTTTATACTTACCCTTGTGTGTGCGTATTAAACCTACAAGATAAAAATGATATGATTCTGCTCATTGCTGAACCATAGGTATTCACACCAACGTGGGAATACCTTGGAACTGTGGTTGATCTCTCCCCTGAAAACTAATTGTTGTGAGAAAAAAAGAAAGGCAATCCAACAAAAATGTAATTTGATTCTTTTAAATTGTAATTTATTGAAAGATGCTCCTGACCAGTGGTTGACAGTAACTGAAATCTCTATGGTGAAAAACTGAGAAATTTTCTAGCAACTGTTGGAACACACGGCCATTTGTGTATACACCAAGAGGACATCTGTCAGACACTCTAATTTCCTGGCCCAGTGGTACTGAGAATATCAACAACTTACTGCCAGATAGATTTGGATATCAGGGACAGGTCAGAGGTCCTTTTGAAGAGATTCATATGCTTTAAGTTTCTTCCTCCCCCCCCCTCTTAACACAATGTTTTAAATAACTTAGATAAAAGTGGGAGGCCTTCAGAACAGTGGTTTGAATGTTCTTAATGGTCTAGATGTATTCTCACTTCTTCTCAGGAATAAAGCAGAGTTCTCAACTTCAGCATCATTGCTGTGTGAGACTGGATAAGTCTGTATAGGGGCTGTCCTATACACTGTAGGATATTTAGTAGCATTACTACATGTCAGTAGCCACCCCTACCTACCCCAATTATGACCATGAAAAATGCCTCCAGATGTTGCCACGTCCCACAGTGAGACAAAATTACCCCTCATTAACCACTGAAAGGATCTGCTGGGGCTTCGTTTTTGTTTTCAATCATTGTTTTACCCTTTTTTGCTCTAGAGTCAGAAATACAAGGATCAGTTATCTCAGCTCAACCATAGGATCCTTCACCTGGGTGAGGAGGCCTTTGTCCACAAGGCTCAAAATGAGAAAAATCAAGTACCCGTTCAGTTGCTGACACTGAAGATGGATCGGGCTGGTCACCAGGTGAAAGAGCAGGTGAGTGGGCAGTGCAGAGTGGGAATATGAGAGCAACAACTTAAAGATATGGAGACATACACTGCCCCACACATAGCCAGGAAGCCTAGGGGAAAAGAACATGGAATATCATAGTTTTTTATAAATCTGCTTTATTTAGAAGAGTAGCATAAAGGAATTAAATCTTAAAAAGAGAGTAAATTCCTACAACCTTTCTGAAAAGACAAGTTGAAAATATAGATAGCAAGAGCCTCAAGAATCTCATTATAAGAAGTGAAACTTCACTGTTTGCAAATAATATGATTTTATATATTGAGAATCCTAAAGGGTCCACAAGAGACTAGCTGGAAGTCATAGAGGAGTTTAGTAGAGTAGCAGTATACAAGAGTAACAATTGACTTCTTCTATACCAGGGATGGGGGTACAGAAAAAGATACCAAGGAATCAGTATCCTTTGCAAAAGCTGAAATACCTGGGAATAAACTTAACCAAAAACCAAGACTTGTACGAAGAAAACTATAGAACATTACTATAAGAAGCCAACCGGGATCTACACAAATGGAAGCATATTCCGTGTTTGTGGATCAGAAGACTCAGTATTGTGAGAATGTTGATACTATCTAAAACAATCTACAAATAAAATGCATTGCCGATCCAAATTCTAACATCATTCTTCAAAGAAATGGAAACACTGATTATTAACTCCATATAAAAAGGGAAGAAACCCAGGATAAGCAAAGAACTCCCCAAGAAAAAGAACAAAGCAGGTGATCTCACATTACTTGACCCCAAAACCTACTTATACAGCCACAGTTGTCAAAACAGTCTGATACTGGTATACTGATACATGCTCCCTGTCACTAGCCACCCAGGAAATGCGAGTCAAAATGACCATAAGATCCCACCTAATGCCCATAACTAGCCCAATTAAAAAAAACCAGAATGTGAAAGGGAGGATAGGGCGGAGGTAGGGGGAGAAATGAGGAGCTGATGCCAAGGGCTCAAGTAGAAAGAAAATATTTTGAAAATGATGATGGCAACAAATGAACAAATGTGCTTGACACAATGGAAGGATTACAATAAGTTGTACAAGTCCCCAATAAAATGATTTTTCAAAAGAAACAGAACAACAAATGTTGGAGAGTGTGTGGTGAGATAGGAACTCTTATCCCCTGCTGGTGGACTGGTAAATATGTACAGGCACTCTGGAAGGCAGTATGGCGATACCTAAAACAGATGGCAACTGAACTACCATATGATCCAGCAATACCATTGCTGGTTTGTACCCCAAAGAAATAAGAAGCAGATCACGGACAGATGTTTCCCTCCCCTATGGTCATCACAGCAGAGTTCATAGTAGCAAAAAGCTGGTGGGTGGGCAGGAAGAAGCTGGAAACAGCCTACATTACCATCAGTACAAGAGTGGATAAAAACTATGGTACATACATACAATGGAATACATCCCTAAAAACAGCAATGAAACACCTCAAGTTGTAGAGGCATCTGGAAGATATTATGCTGAGTGAAGCTAGTCAAGCACAGAAGGATAAACACTGTGTGAGTCCACGATAATAGGAACATGCAGCAGAACGGGCACAAGTTCAAGTGTGCAGGCCATCCAGTCGTCTGGCTGGGGACCAGGCAGGCCGCTAAAGACCAGGCAGGCCACACATCATCTGCTCAAAGTAAGTATCATGTAGGTCACTTGGCCGAAGGTCACCTCATGAGAGCTGGAATCAGATGGATGGGGTGGGGTTGATGCTGGTCCCTGAGAGGTAGCCATGTGGATTTGGGGTGAGGTCTCCCAGAGAGGGAATCAGCCCTGTCAGAGGAATGGGGCTTACTGATGCGAGGGGCAGCACAGGAAAGAAGAAAGGCAATGGTCAAATTTGGGGGAACATAGGTGCATGCCTGTTGAGGGGAGAAGAGGGAGGGCTGACATTGTGGGGGGAGGGGTGTCCAGTGAGGTTGCTCTTGGGAGGACCTGATGCAGAGGGGTTAAGTGGAGAGCAAATGCTTTGAGAGTGATTAGGGCAAAGAATGTATGGATGTGCTTTATACAATTGATGTATGTATATGTATGGATTGTGATAAGAGTTGTATGAGCCCCTAATAAATTGTTTAAAAAATAATAATAAATTTTTTTAAAGTTGTATGAGCCCCTAATAAAATGATTTTTTAAAATACTCTAAAAAAAGAAACCAAACTTGACCAACAGCTACCATGGGTGAAGGGGAAAGATCTGTTGCTTTGGGAGCATTGAGTTTCTGTCACTGTGGTCGATAGTTTGAAAAAGGATAACAATGATAGTTGTACAACATGAAGAATATTATTGAGCCTCTTCTCGCTCTGAATTATACAACTAGAAGTTGTGCAATTGGAAAATATTTCTGTATATTTGTGCCACAGTTAGAAAAAAATAAGTACATGAATTACAATGAGTACAAGGAAGAAGAAAAAGGTTTTGAATTAAATATTGTAACAATTGGACAACTTTTCTTGATCTGATTGAATTGTATGACGTGGGTGAAATGCTAATACAACTGTTTTAAAAGATGTGATGCAAAACAATAATATGGATTATTCGGGAGAACATGATGCTGAGTGAAATTAGTCAATCACAAGAGACAGATATTGTATGAGACCACTACTGCAAACGGTTTTCATATTGAAAAATAAATAACGAGATAGAAAGAAACTCCATGTGGTTACAGATCAGATCAGGTTTTCTGGGATGTTAGAATTACAGAGTCAGATCATGACCAAGAAAGCCCCATGGAGCACTTCGACTCTGACAAATACATGTGTTGCCCTGAGTTAGAACTAACTCCACAGCATCAGTTTTCGTTATTAACTGCTGTCTCTTGTTCCCATTCAGGATGACGCTTAGGGTTGCCCGTAGGCATGCCCTGTACCCAAGATTAAAGTTTCATGCAGAATAATTTCACTGCCCTTAAAATTCTCTGCTCCACCTGTTTGTTCCTCTATTGTTCCTTGAACTCCTGCTAGTCGCTGACCTTGTTTCTGTCTCTTTAATTTTGCTTTATAATTGGAATCATGCATTATGTAGCTTTTTCAGACTGGTTTCTTGTACTTAATAAGTACTTAAGTTTCCTCCATATTTTTTTCATGGCTTGATGGCTCATTTATTTTTTTTGCTAGATAATATTTCCATGATACAGATATGCTCGTTTGTTTAGCCATTGACCTGTTGAAGGACCTCTTGATTACTTCCAGTTTGGGGCAATAATGAATAAAATTACGATAAATATTTGTATGCAGGCTTTTATGTGGATACAGATTTTCAACTCATTTGAGTAAATACCTAGGAACACAACTGCTAAAACATATGACAGGCCTTTGGAATAGTGGTTACATTACCAGATAAGTATTGGACTGCTGACAGCGAGATTGACAGTTCAAATCCACCAGATGATCTGAGGGAAAAAGATAAGCCTATCTATTCCCATAAAGAAATCCTGTCAGAAACTCTATAGAGGGACGCTGTGAGTCAAATTGGCTTGATGGCATTGTTTTTGTTTTTTTGTAAGCCTATGTAAGAAACTGCCACTGTCGGATTCCTATGCAAAACACTACGCCCTGCGCCACACCTATACTCCTGACAGAGCTTGTTAGCATCCCATGTTCAGACAGAGGCTCGTAGCTAGTAACTTGTAGATGTGTACATTTCGCCCAAATACCATTTTAAATGTCTTGAAGTTAGTTCTTTTAAAACATAATTTTTTGATTGGTAACCTCCTTTTGTCAGGAAATACATGAAAAACAACTTAATACCACAGAAAAGCAAGTGGATAAAGTGGAAATGATCTTAAAGAATATGGAAATGCTTCTACAAGAAAAAGTAGATGAGCAGAAGGACCAGGTGAGTGATAAGTTCTTGTCATTTCCTCACAAACATCTTATATCTGCACACTTCTACCTCCTGGGTATTCACACAGCTGGTGTAGTAAGAGACTGTCTGGTCACAGACTCCGAGAGGCCATGTTCATTAGTTACCCCTCAGACTGAGCCTCAGTCAACACCTTATACTTGAACATGAAGTAATTTTCCACAGGATTCATAATTAATAGCAGTCAATAAAAGATTCTATTATATATATAAAACTAGCTTGTTTATTGTACTTATTTTCTTTTGGGTATCATTTTAAGGTTTCTTTTTTGAGATGGCCACATAACCTCAGGAAGGTTATGGATTTATTCATGCATCCTTCATTCAGCACATTGCCTACTGAGCACCTACTGTGTAGGAAAGCATTTTTCTAGGTAGACCTGAGATAAATAAGCCCTCATGGAACTTAAATTCTAGAGCTGATGAGAGCTAATAATAAGATTGTAGTTGGCCAAGGGCTTTGAAGAAAACACATTTTCCTGGACTGTAGAGTCAGGGTGTTAGGGGAGACTATACTGCACAGATAAGGTATCTGAGCAGCCCCTTAATCATGACCTAACATATATGAGTGGGTAAAAAAGAAAAACAGGAAAACTCCACTCTGTGGAGCTTTCATAGGATGCATTGTTCCTACTAGCTGAGCATCGAGCAACTTGTTCTGAGTTAGTGCACCCAGCGGCGTCACCTGGGAAGGTTCTCTGGTCACAGTGAATTTTTTCATAAAAGCAGTTTTGCTCACACCTTGTTTTTTTGTGATGGCTCATTTAAGAGAACTGCGTGTGGCTGTGAAAGTTTGCTTTCTGCTCCAGAAAAATGTCACAGAAACTGTTGTGATGTTGAATACAACTTACAAGGATAGCACTCTGAAAAAAACTCAAGTGTACCAGTAGTTTTCTTATTTCCAAAAAGGTAAAATGTCGATCGATAACAAACCTTATTCTGGATGTCCATCAACTTTCCAAACAGACAAAAATGTCCAAAAAATTCATCCACTTTTGCTTGAAGACCAATGATGGACCATTAAAAAGATGGGGAAGTTATCTGGACTATCTTGGAGCTTAGTTCAGTGAAGTTTAACAGAAGATTTGTGACAGGCCACCAAGAAGGAGTGTCAACTGGAAACAAGTCATTCTTGGAAAGAACAACTCTGAAGTGATCCAGACTTTTCTCAAGGTCATTACTGGTGACAAGCAAACTTCAGTCAAGCCAGGGGAAGACACCGTCATCACCTTGCCCAAGAAAAACTCGTCAAGTGAAATTAAAGATCAAGATTATGCTCATTTGATTTTTTTGATGTCCATAATATAGTGCATTTAGAGTTCCTTCCACTAGGTCAGACTGTTAATCAAACTTTCTATTTAGAGGTTTTGAAAGTATTGTGTAACAATGTGCAACAAAAAAGACCTGATTTGTGGCAGATGGGGGACTGGTTTTACCATCATGACAATGCAACTGCTCACATGCCATCTCAGTGTGCCAATTTTTGACAAGAAACAGCATGCCTCTCTTATCCCATGCACCTTACCTGACTTCACTCCATGCAACTTCTTTGTGTTTCCACCAATGCAGAGGAACATGAAAGGACAGCTAGTTGATGATATAGAAGAGATGAAGCAAAAAAATGAGAGAGGTGCTATCAGCCGTCCAAACAGCTGAATTTGAAAAAAAACCAATGTTTCCAAGAATGGAAGCGCAGAATTGACAAATGTATTAGGTGTAATGGAGAGTACTTTGAAGGTGATAAGGTTGTTTTGTAAAAAAATTTAAATACAAAGCTTTGAAACAAAATTCCAGGTTTTCGGGGTACCCCATCGTATACCTCAAGTAGAAAACAGATTAGCATTGGGGGAAGCATGTTGCTCACTGGTGGAATATCACATGTGTTGTACTTGAGAATCCTTCCTGACAGGTGCTAAATACCGGTAACATTTCCTGATCACCAGACAGCCATAAATAGGCACCCACACACTTACACTTCCCTGTTCGTGGTTGTGGGAAAATAGTCTCGGCCCTGTAAAAGGTTTTGCTCTACCGAGTGCCAGGCACCATGCCTGTCACTGTTCTACTGTTCCTTTACTTCCTCCTGTCCCTCCCCTACTCCTCTTAAGTCCCCTTTCTCCTCTTCTTTCCATCCTGCCTTGCTCTTTTTTATTCCCCCACTCACTGGGAGCCCTCCTTGCCATAAGTATGTAAGCCCATTGTAAAGAAGCCTGGCCCTCTGGCCTAGCCCTCAGCCCTCCTCTCTGCTCTTTAAATGCCCTTCAAAGACTCTGTGCTCACAACCCTGCTTCTCTCCCTTCCATGCTCCTCTCATGGCTCAGCCACTGTTCGTCCCCCCTGCCTGGGTCTACACCTAATTCGCAGCTCAGCTTTCAGAATGGATATAGACTCCAAGCACTCGTACCCCACTGATCTCACTCTGGTCCACACCCCCTCACTTTATGCCCTCTCTCTGGCCTTCCTGGTTCTGCCTTGCATACCGGCCTTGATTTCTTCTTAGCACAGGCGCTGCAATACCTCTGAGATCTCAGCTCGCCGCGCCTCACACCTTCCCATCTTCTTCAAAGTAAAAGTCAACCTTGTCACGGTGTCCTTTAAGGCTCTCTTAGATTTAGTGTCCACTCCTGCCCTGACTTCCTGTCTATGTTTCCTCAGGAGCACACACCTTCAGCTATGGTGGCTGCCTGCTGCTACCTAGTCACCCGAGGCCCTGACCAGCTGCAAGGTCTTTGTAATCTCTCTTCTTGCTACCTGGTGTTCACATAGCACCTAGATTCCTAAACTTACTTGGCCTACCACCCCTTTTTACAGGAAAAAAAAATCACTCATTGTCCACCTGACCATTAAAATCTTTTGTACTATTGCCCCTAATTCAGGATACGGTTTGGGTGTCTGCTTGTGTAGCGCCCCTGGATGCTTTGAGGCCCAGACATCGTCACGGGACTGTTTCACTGCTACCCAACGGGCAGTACTGCCCCCTTTGGGAAAAACTGGGATAGTCTCTGGACTCTCATTTTACTCAGAACTCCGTTCACATGTCATCTTACAGGAACAGCCTCGGGGTTTCTGTAGACAAGCAAAACCAGTAAAACATGTATGTAAATATATTGAGAAAATTGTACTTCGTGACTCACACACATGGGGGGGTTAGCACGTCCCATATCCATGGGTCCAGTGGCAACTTGGAGACCTCTGCTGGTTCATGGGGTAGCAGAGGAACAGATGTCTGCAGGTTTATGAACTAGAACTGCAGGCCAGGCGTTAAGCAAAAACATAACAAAGAATCGAGACGGCTAACCACGATGACAAAATACAACAGAAATAAACCCCCATAGTTTTAACTGTTCGAGATTTTAGCTATTCAAGTCAGAGTTATCATTTTAATTTCCTATAGTCATCTTCAGTACTCTCATCTGGTAACCAGGTTCTTCCCATTCCTCAGTTTCATCGGAAAATCACTGGAGACTTATTCGCTGAGTAGCTCCTGCAAATGTATTTTGGCCTTCCGCTCTCATCCATTCCCTTCAGAAAACCAGAATCTCGCCTGCTAAGCTTTGATACTATTCCCTTCTTCCGATATGGATTATATAATTTACAATCCATGGATAACAGATGTTGGTGTGCTTCTTCCATGTGGATTAGTTGACATCTCACTTAGATGGCTGCTTGTTTGGAAACAAGCCTTTAAGATCCCAGATGCTGTTCTGTCTGATTAGTGGGGCACCATCTAATTTCTTCACCAATGCTACCCTTAAGGGACCTGATCTCATTCAAGAACTTTTTGAAGCCCCCTTGTATTCTTGACCTTGATAGCTAAAGGTACACTGCTTCTGACAGGTATCAAGAAAAAGACATTGATTAAAGCAATAGCTATGTGCTGTCTTCCAGGAAATGTACTAATGTGCTCAAGCAGTGAAACCACATCTGGATTAGCAGTTACAATCAGAGTCACCACTGGTTAAGTTTATATCAATTCACTGTCACTCTCTTAAGATCCTTTTTTTTTTTTTTGCACAAGACAGATAGGTAAGTTGAATGAGATTGTGGTGGAAATCATCCCCCTCCATTCTTCAAGTCTTTATGGTGACATTAATCTCTGCAGGTTCTCCAGCAATGTAATACTGCTTTTGGTCTAATATTTCTTTGAGGAAAGTTCTAATGGCTTCCACTTGGCCTTTCTTACTGTAATAACCCTTTCTCCATGTGTCAGGGATCCAAAATTCTGTCAATTGCATATTCTGGACCTGGAGAGATTATTACAGGATTATTTCAGAGACCACTGTACCCACTGTTGGATAGGCATGAGCTGACATTTGGGCCTCCTAGAATGAGTGTCAGTTTAGTGCCATAGGGATCCTTTGAGAAATATTAACTATCTATATTCTGACAGTGTAGTGGATTTCTACCTCAGAGGATTCATAGGAGTTGTGGGCCTATACACTTGCTCATCTTGGAATTGATAGAGCCCTCTAAGCATCCCCTGCATGTGTGGGTATGTCCATCTTGATAAATCTACTCTAACATTCCAATTTACTTCAGCTTTTAGATCCCTTTTCCAGTATATAAAAGCAATTCAACTTCATTCAGTATAGGCCACTTCATAGTCCTCATTGTCGTCCCGCAACAATGTAACTACTAGGTACTTTTCTGACGCCGTGAGCTGAAACATCGAATGAAGACTTGCCACTTGGCAGGCTCATAGCACTACACTCAGACTGACACAGTTCCCACACCTAATCCCGAGGCCTTTGTTTCTCCTTGTGTTCAGTAGGAAAAGCAAGCAGTCTCTGTCTGGAGTATGCCATACCTCCTCCTGGGCCACACTTTATCCCTCAAAGAAGTCGTGTCACGGGACAGTGGACTTCACACTAGTTATTGTTCTAAAAGCAAAAAGTGCATCTTGCAAAGCATTTGCCTCATACAAAGATTCCTGGGACACAGCTGTGGGACTATGGTCAGATGAGGATAAGAGGGCTGATTTTACTCTCGAAGGTGATTCAGGCAAAGAAGGTGGGTTAATCCCTTCAGATGGGGGCAGGAGGCTGGTCCTTCTGAAAATAAAAAAAGGTAATTCAACAATAAGGGCTCCATGTCCCTAGCTTGATCCTTTTATTGTCCACATTTTCCCATCTCAATTTTCAGGATCTCACATCTTCCCCGTCAAACCTTTCAACATAAGGGATTCAGTTGATGGTGTAATTAGCTATTCTTCAGCTAGGACTCAGGAATGATGGTGGTGTGTGGGTTACAAACTGGACTGTTAGCTAAAGGTCAGCGATTTTAAAAGCACCAGCCACGCCCCAGGTAAAAGATGAAGTTTGTGCTCCGATAAATATTTATAGCCCCCAGAGCCCTCGAGGACATTTGATTTTGGCTTGTGCAGTCACTGTGCATTGCAGCCAACTCAGTGGTAGTGAGGATAAGACTCTGGATGGGTTTTCAGCAATCTCAACACTGCTACAAGAAATAAGACTTTATTTCAAGACCCAAATAGCAACTTTCAGGTCCTTTATGTACTGCTTGAGCCAGGACTTTGAAGCTCTGGACTCATCATTTTCTCTTTCCGCGTTGTGTATCTGAAAGCTGAACCAGCCAGCTTCACTATGCTTGTGGGTGTAACAAAAATGTTGAAAGATAATAATGAAATAGTAGTCACTCACAGCATTGTCTCTCACAGATGTTTGATCTAATGGTGGGGATATTATGCTTGTCTTTATTGCCACCTCATGCCGTGGATTACTATGCCTCTTTACTATTGGAAGTCGAGCAATTAGTACTTTTAAATCCAGCCAGACTTGAGAATAAGTTCAGAAAGCATGCTGTAGTGGAGTTAACAAACCCAGGGACAAGAGAACAACAAGTGCTCCAAAATCAGTGACGAGGATGGTGTAAGAGGCCTAGTAGGGCTTGATCAAGGACAATGTAACTGAGCGGAATTACTGAAACTCAAATGAAGGCTGAGCATGATAGTGGGACAAGAGAAAAGTAAATGGAAAAAGAGGAAAGAACTACAAGGCAAAGGGCATTTATAGAGGTCTAAGTACAGGTGTGTACATATGTAAATATATTTATATATGATGATGGGGAAATAGATCTATGTGCATATAGTTATAGATTTAGTATTAAGGTAGCAGATGGACATTGGGCCTCCACTCAAGTACTCCCTCAATGTCAGAACACTTTGTTCTATTAAGCTGGTATTCCATGAAGCTCACCTTCCTGACATGATCGCTGAAGACAAATGGGTACATAAGCAAATGTGGTGAAGAAAGCTGATGGTGCCCAGCTATCAAAAGATATAGCATCTGGGGTCTTAAAGGCTTGAAGGTAAACAATTGGCCATCTAGCTCAGAAGCAACAAAACCCACATAGAAAAAGCACAACAACCTGTGTGATCATGAGGTGTCGAAGGGATCAGATATCAGGCATCAAAGAACAAAAAATCCTATCATGGTGAATGAGGGGAAGTGCAGAGTAGGGACACAAAGCCCATCTTTAGGCAACGGGAGATCCCCTCACAGAAGGATCATGGGGAGGAGACAAGCCAGTCAGGGTGCAGTGTAGCAATGATGAAACATACAACTTTCCTCTAGTTCTTAAATGCTTCCTCTCCCTCCCCCGCCATCATGATCCCAATGCTACCTTACAAATCTGGCCAGAGGATGTAGACTGATACAGATAGGAAATGGAAACACAGGGAATCCAGGATGGATGAACTCCTCAGGACGAGTGGTGATACCGGGAGTGTCAAGGGAATGTAGAATAGAAAGGGGGAACCAGTCACAAGGATTTACATAAAACCCCCTCCCTGGGGGACAGACAACAGAAAAGTGGGTGAAGGAAGATGTCGGACAGTGTAAGACATGACAAAATAACAATTTATAAATTATCAAAGGTTCATAAGAGAGGGGGACTGGGGAGAGGGGGGAAACAAGGAACTGATGCCAAGGGCTCAAGTAGAAAGCAAATGTTTGAGAATGATGATGGCAACAGATGTACAAATGTGCTTGACACAATGGATGATTGTGTGGATTGTGATAAGAGATGTAAGAGTTCCCAAGGAAAGTATATAACTAAAAAAGAAAGAAAGCATTCTGTGTTGGGCCGGGTTGACTAGAGAAACAAATCCAGAGATACTCATATATGTATAAGAAAAAGTTTTATCTCAAGAAGTAATTATGGATCAATAAAACATTCCATCCCAGTCCAGCTCTTCAGTCTATAAGTCGCTCTTCAGACTCATTAAGTCACATGCAATGATGCAGAATGCAGGACAATCACAGGCCAGTGGGTGTAGTTATGTGGATCCAACTGACCGTATCGTAGTGCTTGCAGCAGCCAGGAAAGTGAAGGCACAGAGAGTGGGGGAGGTGCCCAGGACCCTGCTTATGAGAAAGTCTCGCCCACAGAGAGTCACCATCAGGGTGTGACCTGATTGACAGACTAAACTCTACCCTTACACTTTCATATATCTTCAAGTTGACATGAAATGATGTAACTACCACTTATTCTTTGAGTTTTGTTCTTCTAGAATCACTCTTGGTGCCAAATAGCTAAGTCTGAGTTCTCGAGAGGGGTGCATCAGTGAGATGCACACATACATACATATAAAGAGATTTGCTGCATGGTAGGGGTTTATGCAGTTGTAGAGGTTGGCAAGTCCCAAACCTACCGTATGTGTCCAGTGGAAGCTAAGGATTTCTGATGACTTGTGGGGTTGTAGGACTGGTGAATCCACGACCTGCTGGTTAGGCTGGAGACTTCTTCAGGTTTATAACACAGGAACTGCAGATCAGGCAACTAGAGTGCAGGTCAAGAAAGAGAGCAAACTTTGCCACAACTTCCACTTCGATAAAGGAAGCTGGCCACACTCCCGAGGCAATTTCCCTTTCAACTGATTGGCTGTTCATATCAGATCACAAAAATGAAAGTTGATTCCATTATGAAAAAGCACCTGTCAGACTGATGAGAATCATAGTCTAGTCAAATTGAGGTTTACATTAGTCGTTACAGTTCCCTCAACCAACTAGCTGCCCCCCTCTTGCTCCTTGCTTGGTTTTCTCAGCACTTCCCCCATATGGCATACTAAGTTTGGTTCTCATTAGCATATGTGGCGCACAGCCCAGAGACTACGTTCACCACTGCTTCGCTAGTGCTAGAGCAAGACCTGGCATGTGGGCGCTTACTGACTATGTTCTACAAGTGAAATTTGGTGTTGACTGAACCCCATGCTGGGATTCTTGTGCCCTTGTATTTTGAATGAGGTCATTGCTAGTGTTTCCTGTCATTCACATCTGTGAAACCGTATGGGTTTGGCAGAAAGCTCAGACCCAGGAAACAGCAGTGGGGGTCAGGGCCACAGTGATTCCTAGGGCAAGGGGCAGTAAAGAACCAAAAATTGTTGTCATTCTTTGCAATTCATTATTGTATCGTACAATAGCCTTTCTGAGAACTGTTGATTTGTGACTCTTGGGTCTTCCGGTTAAACTGATTCCCACAATTTCCCGTAAATTTTCTCCAGTACATAATTCATCACACCCTCAGTTGGAGGTCTCACTTCAGGGTAACAAGAAGTGTCATACACGCAATATTTTTGTTATATCCTTAAGAACCTAAAGTTATCATTTCAACGACCGTGGAATGAACAGGGTCGGGAGCATGTACCCCTTCCCTGCACTCATAGTAATGGGTGGCTCTCTTCCCTCTCTAGTTTGAAAACAGCGTGAAGTCCAATTTGCTGCTCAAGGAGCTTTATGTGGAGAACGCACACCTGCTTAAAGCCCTCCAGGTTACTGAAGAGAAACAAAGAGGAGCTGAGAAAAACAGCCTCATCTTGGAAGAAAAACTCAGAGCTCTCAACAAATTAATCAGTAAGATTTCTCCGGCATCCCTCTGTGTGTAAAGACTGCTTGCTTTCTTGGAATTCATTCTGAAAAGGAAATCTTAAAACCTGAGCCACTGTGATGCCTTAATCACTTGCAGCTTATTGGCCATGGTCCTCAGAAACAGGGCGACTGTGGTGTCTGGCTCGTTCCAGCAGCATCTGCTCTGTGCCAGATCCTGGGAACATACACGTGTTGGACAAGAGCACATTTTTATAAAACTCCCAATTTTACCACTGGGAAAACATGATGGAAACACTTAGTCAGGCCTGACAGAGAAAGTGGGTTAAGATAATGCAGTTCCAATACTGCATTTTCGACTTAAGCTCTCATTGCCATCGAGTCAATTACAATTCGTAGTGACTTTGGCTTCAAAGATTAAAATGTAAAGTAGGGCTCTAGACAGCTTTATCATATTTTTCCTTTTAAATTTCATTTATGTTTTCTTAAGCAGACACACAACAAAACATACATCACTTCAGCAGTTTTTAATGTATACAGTTTGCTGATACGGATTATATTCCTCCGGTCTGTAGCCATTTTCAGCTTTTTTGAGTTGTTGCTCATCTGTTAGCATAAATTCACTCCCCTTAGAGTTCCAGGGGAGTCCAGGTGGCATGGTGATGACAGCGCTGGGCTGCTAGCCACAAAAGCAGCACTTTAAATCCAACAGACTTGGGAGAAAGACATGGCTGTCTGCTCCCATGAAGAGTTGCGGTCTCAGAAACGCACAGGGGCAGGTCTACTCGGTCCTGTAAGGTCATTGTGAATCAGAATTGATTTCATGGCAGTGTGGTTGGCTTTGTTTTTTTGTTTAAAGTCCCAGGCAAATACTTCAAGTTGTTTTCCATTTTATTCCACATACATAGTTGTTAAAAGATCATCAAGCTCAAAGCAGACTTTTTTTTTACTAGTTAAGCCAAACTATTACTTGGTTTCAAGAAGACATTATGGTACATTTCTGGTTTAAGGCAATAGTTTTAGGAGTTCAGCCACCCTCCATGGCTCCAGAAAGTTGGGAATTGTGAGAATTTTATATTCTTGTCTGTATTTTTGCCCCATTTTGTTCAGGATCCTTCTCTGAACTCTTTGATCAAAATGCTCAGCAGTGGTAGCCAGGCACCATGCAGTTCATTTGGACTCGTGACAAAGGAGGGCATTGTTTATGGAGGCAGCTAATTAGCCATGCATTCCAGAATCCTACTCTATTCGATTCTGTTGTTCCACATGAATCGACACCAACTGTGCCTGACAACTGAAGGAGGAGGTAGAACAGAAGCACCAAACATGTTAATAAGCCAATGGTATGTCCCATGAAACCATTACCCTGAACCTAAGAGCTTTACTGTCTGGTTATTCAGCTCTGTCCTCTGTTACACTTCCCAATGGCTGCTGAGTGCAGACTTTCCAGAAGGGCTTCCCTCTGTAAGCAGAGTGTCCTCTATACAATAAAGGAGAGGACTCTTGTTCGTTTGGAACCACTTTACCACATGTAAATATTGGTACTTTGGTTAAACCTGTAGGCTTGTATTTATTGTACATTAATCTTTTTTTCATTGGAGTGTTTTTGCACTGGGAATTGAACTATATGTTAAAAAAAGATAAAAATATGGTTTTATACCAAAATTGATGGTCATTTGTTTATCTGAATGTACTACTGTAATGTGAAATGAGTCACTGTATTTGCAGTTTTTCAATTAAAAAATATCTATATTTCAATTTTGTCCTTTGTTCTTCAATTATAAAATATCTCAAATAATTAGAAAATACAGTTTTAGGAGAAAACCCATATACCCATCAACTAGATACATTTAATATAATATTTTGAAATTTTTCTTTTTAAAAGATATAAAATATTTTAGATATAGGTGAAGGTCGTATTCTATTGATTGCAACCTTTTACTCGTCCTAAAGGCACGCACTATCCCAAAGATGGTAAGTAAGTCTCCTGGTCTCTTTGTACATTTATTATATATGCATTATATAGTCTTGATTAGTGTCCACTCTTTTACTTTTGTATGTATCCATTGCAACGGCTACACAGAAACTCACAGACAAAATGCGTGATGAAAGAATTTAATAACTCAATAAGTTATAGTGCCAAGAGAAATGCTCAGGGTAGGTGTTTAACAGGACACATTACAGAGTTTCAGGTATGCTAATAAACACCCGAAGTGGCATACAACTCTGCTATGAGCCTCAACCCAAAGACATTCAGCTCAGGCTCTGGTCAAACTCAGGTCAGCAAACCCAGGTCTCCGAATTAAGTGCCCAGACTGAAGGACCAGGAAAATGTCAGTCTTCACAACCTAGAAATTGAAAACATTGTTCGGCACCCAGCTACCATGACCAAGTGTTATGAAAAGGATCACAACAGAAGGTTCTGTCTAGAGTGGGGGAGAAGTTAAGAACATAGCCCTAAAGGATGCCAGGTTTACTGATCGAACAGAGATAGGCAGGACCTCCAAGATTTGCACTCTTCCCCTGCAGATCGGGAACTGAACTCAAATGGTACATTGACGGTATTGCTGCAATTATTGGGTTGAATCAGAATGCATATGAATTGTGGTAAATGATGTAAAAATATCACCTGATCTTTTGAGGGCAGGCCAGGTATGAGTGATAGGCTTTTTCACTGGGGTCAAGGAGGGGAGCCAAGCCCTTCTTTCAAAAGATATTTTTAATTAAAAGTTTCTTTTTTCATATAACACTGTTTAGGAATGAATAAAATGTAGCACAAAACCTGTCTCTTTCAGCCCTGCCATGTTCCCAAACATGCTCCGCAGTGTTCCCCTTGCTCATATGATAAATATGATTATATCTATCCATACTTGTTTTATGAAAAATGCTCACACTGTACAAGTTGTAAAGCGGTCCTTCAAAAATTAAGGACTGTAAAAATTGTCCTTCAAAAAAAAGTTAAGTATTCTAAGATAAAAGCTGAGCGTTCATAGCTATTAGACTCCCATACAAGAAAACTTAAAGCCAGTCCTCCAACGTGAGAAATGTGAAGGAATGATACTAGAAAGTCACTCAAAGTTGAACACAAAAGGGAAAATGATGAGAACAAATGTACAAATGTGCTTGAAAATTGATATATTTATGGATTGTGATAAGAGTTATACAAGCCCCCAATAAAACTATTTTTTAAGTTGTACGAGCCCCCCAAAAACTGATTTAATAAAAAAGAAAGAGCTAGATCTGGAAATGGTGGAATGTCACCTGGCTTATATTCTTTTCTTATTTTTTGTACAATGACTATATTCCTTTCTCTCTTTTCTAATCATTTTACCACAATCCATATCTACACCCATTGTGTCAAGCACATGTGTACATTTATTTCCATCATCATTCTCAAAATACTTTCTTTCTACTTGAGGCCTTGGTATCAGCTCCTCATTTTTCCCCTCCCTCCCCACCCCCTTCCCTCATGAACCCTTGACAATTTATAAATTACTATTATTTTGTTATGTCTTACACTGTCCAACATCTCCTTTCACCCACTTTTCTGTTGCCTGTTCCTCAGGGAGGGGCTTATATTGTAGATCCTTGTAATCGGTTCCTCCATTCTATCCCACCTTTCCTCCACCCTTGAATTATCGCCACTCTCACCACTAGTCCTGAGGGGTTCATCTGTCCTGGATCCCCTGTGTTTCTTTCTGTACCCGTGTACATCCTCTGGTCTAGCCAGATTTTAAGATAGAATTGGGATCATGATAGTGGTGGGGAGGAAATATTTAAGAACTAGAGGAAAGTTGACTCATCCTTCCCTGTGGTCCCTCTGTGGGGAGATTGTTCCACTATCTACAGATGAGCTTTGGATGTCTGCTCCAGCCCTCTCGTTTTTATTTGTTATGTGTCTGCTGATGCCCAGTTCCTATGACTCCTCATGATCGCACCAGTGATGTGCTTCTTCCATGTGGACTTGTTGCTTCACTGCTGAATGGCAGCTTGTGTGACATCAAGCCTTTTAGACCCCAGACACTATATCTTTTAATAACCGGGCACCATTTGCCCTCTTCACCACATTTGTTTATGCACCTATTTTGTCTTCAGCGATTGTGTCAGGAGGGTAAACATCTCATGCTGCTGACTGGTTAGAACAAAACTTTCTCTTTTTAAAAAAATGTATGTATTGGGGCTCATGCAATTCTTATCACAATCCACACATACATCAATTGTGTAAAGCACACTTATACAATCATTGCCCTCATCATTCTCAAACTTCGCATTCCGCTTTGGTTCCTGGAATAAGCTCCTCATTTTCCTTTTTTCTCTCCCTCTCCCTCCCCGCTCCCCTCTCCCTCATGAACCCTGGATAATTTATAAATTATTATTTTATCTTATCTTACACTGCCAGGCGTCTCCCTTCACCCACTTTCCTGTTGCCCATTCCCCAGAGAGGAGGTTATATATAGATCCCCGTGATTGGTTTCCCCTTTCTACCCCTCCTACCCTCCCGGTATCACCACTCTCACTGTTGGTCCTGAGGGGGTTCATCTGTCCTAGATTCCCTGTTTCCAAATCCCAACTGTACCGCTGTGCATCCTCTGGTCTAACCAGGGTTGCAAGGTAGAAGTGGGATCATGATAGTTGGGGGGAGGAAGTGTTTAAGAACTAGAGGAAAGTTGTGAGTTTCGTTATTGCTACACTGAAGCCTGAGTGACTCATCTCCCCACTACCGCTCTGCAATGGATGTCCAGTTGTCTACAGATGGGCATTGGGTCCCCATAGAACAAAGTGTTCTTGAATGGAAGGAGGATATGAGTGGATGCCCAAAGTCCATCCCCTACCTCAGGGTATTGCCATATAAATATATGTATATGGGCCAATACCTCTATTTTTGTAGATTAATGTATTTACATATGCACAGCACTATGTTTATACCTCTATCCATTGCTTTGCTTCCTTGGTCCTTCCTCTGTTGCCTTTTACCTTCCTCATGTCCCACTGCCACTTTCCCCTTATTTCTGCCTCTTGGTAACCCCCTTAGCTAGTCTGCTGTTGCTCCAACATTACCACCACCCCCACCTTGGATCCCTATATCCTCATTACTGGCTCTGATACCCCAGTTGTTCCCCTGTCCATGGCGCAGCCTGCTCAGCACCCCTTCCTCCACCACTCTGACCTCCCAGGTCTCCCTGGAACCGTTGGTCCCAAAGCTCTCACCTCAAGCATGCCTCCCATACCTATCCTATATAGGTAGGTACACCGACTATGACAGCCCAAAATGATTTTTTAAAATAAAAATAGTAAATCAATAAGAAAAATTTTTTAAAAAGAGAAAAGAACTATACAAAAATCCTGGGTCTCTTCGCTGGCCTTCAAGACTGTCCAGGAGCTGCCTCTCCCAGCCTGGAGTGCATGTAGACCCTACTATGAAGCACCAAACCATGAGGACAGCATGGTCACATGGAAGGGTGCATGAAGAGAGAGAGCTACAGGCTAGGGAGAGGAGCCAGCATGCCACACCCACACAGAGGCAGGCCAGGAGAGAGGAAGAGAAAGAGAGCGGGACTAGACCCCACGCTGGCACGCCAGGCTCGGAGGATGACGTCCCTGGGGGAAGCTAATGGGACACAGAGGGAACTGGACAACTGACAACAGCTGGTGGCATGCTGTCCCCTTGCTGGAGCAGACTGCGACAAAGTATATTTCTTGATCACAATTGAATGTAAACAGAATTTGGTAACACAATGAAACTGAAATACACAATTATATGGAAATTAAACCATTATACAAACAACCAGTGAATATTTAGAGTCAAATGAAAATGAAGATACAACACACGAAAACATTTGAGACTCTGAAACTGTTAGGGTGGGGGAAGGGAAGTATACTTATTACCAATTAAGTGAAGGTTTACAGAGAAGTTCATCAGTTTTACATCGAAAAATTCATCCACATTGATTTTGCACATCCACTCCAATACCTTCCATGTGCCATCCTACTTCCCCACTGGGCTTTCTCTTACCATCACTCCTTCTTTAGTAACCCTCTGGACTTTGTCATTGGGTAAATGCTGCCCTTTGGGTTTTAAGCTGTTGATGGTTTTAAAAAAGGTCATTTCAGTTCCACGCCTAGAGGACATTGGTTATATTCTTGGGGTATGCTACTAGACTCCATTCAACCAGTAAACCCAGTCTGTTTTATGATCATGAGTTCTGTTCCACATTTTACCCCCATTCCATTGAGGACCTTCTAATGTGATTGTGTTCAGAGTAATAGGTAGCGGGAGTCAGGCACCATTTAGGTTTTCCAAGCTCAAGATTATAGAGACTAATGTTTGGGTTGTTCATCATTCTATTGTAATAATTGTATTCAACATGTCTTTTGACTTCACTCTTGTTTCCTCCGAGTGCAGAGAGACCAATAGTTACTACTGGCTGCTCATGCACAGTTTTTCTTATTTAAGTCACTTTTTTAAAAAACAAAAATTTCAAAAGAGGACCTGATGCAAGGGGCTTAAGTGGAGAGCAAATGCCTTGAGAATGATTGGGGCAGGGAATGTATGGATGTGCTTTATACAATTGATGTATGTATATGTATGGATTGTGGTAAGAGTTGTTTGAGTCCCTAATAAAATGTAAAAGAAGAAAAGAGAAAAAAATGATTAGGGCAAAGACTGTACAGATGTGTTTTATACAATTGATGTATGTATATGTATGAACTGTGAAGAGAATTGTATCAGCCCCAATAAATTGTTAAAAAAATAAATTAAAAAAAATTCCTTTTATTTTTTTTGTACTGTCCGACGTCTCCCTTCACCAACTTTTCTGTTCTGTTTTAATGTAATTTTTATCATTAAACTGTGAGTCTAATGGTAACAAAATAGAACGTGTGTGTGTCTGTGTTAAAATAGTCATTAAAGAATAGAATTCAGAGACAGAGAATTTTTTTAAGTTTTTAAAAATATTTTCTATTGTTACTTAGCTGAAGGTTTATAGAGCAGACATCAGTTTTACATTAAATAACTCGTTAAATCTACCATTGTCTTTTCATTTCCAATATTTTTTGCCAATCTCTTGTTTTATATTGTCTTCCCTTCACAAAAATAACACCTGTCTACCCTCTAGCTTCCACAGACAGAGAACTTATTGTTGACAAAGGCATAAAAAACATTAAATGGGAAGCAGACACCTCTTCAATAAATGCTATTGGAAATACTGGCTATCCACTTGCAGAAGAACAAAAAAAGACCACTGCCTCACCCATGCACATAAACAAACTCAAGATGGATCAAATTCCTAAATGTAAAACCCAAAGCTCTCAGGATCAGAAAACTGGGACAAAACTAGGAACCCTAGTGCAGTAGATGGGCTATCAGAAATAACAAAGCTGACACAATCCATAGAAAACAAAATAGTGGGACATATTAAAAAATAAAAACTTGCATACATTAAAAGACTTCATTGAAAGAGTAAAAAGACCCATAGACTGGGAAAAGATATTTAGTAATGACATAACAAAGGACTAATTACTAAAATCTACAGAATTTACAAGGTGGCAAGAAAAACAAACTAGTAGCCCTATGAAACAGTGGGCAAAGGACCGGAGCAGATGATTCACAAAGGATGATACGCGAATAACTAATAAACATATGAGTAAGTTCTCTCAGTCATTAGCTATCCAGGAAATGCAAGTCAAAGCAACCATGAGATACCACCTAACACCCATAACTGTAGCCCAGTTAAAGTAAAAAAGCTGAGAACAGCAAATGTTGGAGAGTGTGTGGTGAGATAGGAACTCTTATCCTCTGCTGGTGGACTTGTAAATATGTACAGACACTCAGGAAGGCAGTATGGCGATACCTAGAACAGATGGCAACTGAACTACCATATGATCCAGCAATACCATTACTGAACATATACCCCAAAGAAATAAAAAACATCATAAGCAGACATTTGCTCCCCCATGTTCATCACAGCACAGCTCACAATTGCTAGAAGCGGCCTCCATTCCCAACAATGGATAAAAAACCTCTGGTACATAAACATGATGAGTACTGCGCATGCCTGAAGAACAGCAATGAGACCCCTCACGTCGTGGAGGGCTCTGGAAGACATGCTGAGGGAAGCGAGTGAAGCACGAAAGGACAAGCACTGTGTGAGTCCAGAGCAGCAGGAACAAGCAGCAGAAGGGGCGCAAGCTCAAGCGTGCAGGCCATGCAGTCGTCTGGCTGGGGTCAGACAGGCCGCTAACGAGCTGGACCAGTGCCAATGACCTCCACTCATCTGCTCCTGGTGAGTATAGTGTAGGTCACTTGGCCGGAGGTCACCTCACGACAGCTGGGATCAAATGGAGGGTGCGAGGGGATAGTGGCTGTTCGCTGAATAGTAGCCATTTAGATCTGTGGTGAGGTCTCCCAGAGAGGGAGGTAGCCCCTTCGGAGGAATGGGGTTTACTGATGAGAGGTGCCGCACAGGAGATGAAAGGGAATGGTCAAATTTGGGGGTACATAGGTGCATGCCTGTTGAAGGGAGGGGAGGGAGAGCTAACCTCCAGGTGGGGGACAAAAGACTGAGGATGCTCTTGGCAACAATAAATGGGAGGTGTCTTCAGTGGCATGCAATGGGTGGGCAGAACTGGTGTAGGGCATCTGGGGGGGGGGTATCCCAGGAAAGCAGACCAGGTGCCATAAAATGCTGGGACACCAAATCCTGGATCTTTGGGGTGCATGCATGCTCCAGAGGCTACATCAGTGAGCCCCATATGGGAATCCCACTGGGTGAAATAGACTCTACCTCAGACACACTTGTAACATGAGGACTTAAGCTGGAAATACATGGTGCCTGAGGAAGCAGAAAACAGCTGTACCAAGAGTGGTGTACTGATGGTTGGTGGAAAAATAAGGTCATGTTACATCAACCCCCTTTATGCTAGGTTAAGATATCTATTATTCTGGAAATCTTGTGACAGCCCCTCTACTGTGTGTTGCATGTGCTTGGGTATATTAAGGTGTGTCTCAGGGGTGCAGCACCATGGGTGTCACTTTCTTGAAGCTGTTATTTGTTTCTGCTTTTTAGTAAATGAGACCCAGAGACTTTGAGAAAGAAAATATAACAATAGTTTGTGGGGGGGCGAGGATAAAGAGGGTCGGGGGAAGTAAGAGGGAGATGATGTCAAGTAGTCTAGGAGGGAAATGTATGTGTGGAGACTGATTGTGGCAGCAATTTTACAATTCTGTTTGATGTGATTGAACTATGGAATAATGTGACATTTGTATTAACTCCTAAGTTAGCAAATTTTTTAAAAAGCATAGATTCAGGAATGGTTTGGGGGCTCACACTTAAAAAGAATTATCATGGGCCTGCTCAGTACTCACCTTCATGAAATGATCACTGAAGATAAAGGTACTACAGCGAAGTGTCGCAAAAAAGTAGATAGTAGCACTCACTCAATGCATGAATACTTTCTTTTATTAAATTGGCACTCTGTGATGCTCACCCTCCCGACACAACTGCTGAAGCCAAAGCGGGTGAACAAGTAAATGTGAAGAAAGCTGATGGTGTCCGGCTATCAAAAGAGATAGTGTCTGGGGTCTTAAAGGCTTGAAGATATACAAGCGGCCATCTAGCTCAGAAACAACAAAGCCCACATGGAAGAACACACCAGCCGGTGTGATTGCATGGTCCCGAAGGGAACAGATATCAAAGAACAAAAAATCATATCATTGGCTGCACACCTCCATGATACAATCACCGAAGACAAACAGGTGCATAAGCAAATGTGGCGAAGAAAGCTGATGGTGCCCGACTATCGAAAGAGATAGTGTCTGGGGTCTTAAAGGCTTGAAGGTGAACAAGCGGCCATCTAGCTCAGAAGCAATAAAGGCCACATGGATGAAGCACACCAGCCTGTGCAATCACGAGGTGCCAAAGGGACCAGGTATAAGGCATCATGCAATATATATATATATATATATATATATATATATATATATATATATATATATATATATATATATATATATATATACACACACACACACACACACACACACACACACACACACACACACCATAGTGAATGAAGGGGGAAGTGCAGAGTGGAGACCCAAAGCCAATTTGTCGGCCACTGGAGATCCCCTCATAGAGGGGTTTAGGAGAGGAGATGGGTCAGTCAGGGTGCGATGTAGTACCGATGAAGAACATAGCTTTCCCCCAGATCCTGGATGCTTCCTCCCGCCACCTACCCTGATCCGAATTCTACCTTGCAGGACTGGATAAGGCAGAGGTTGTACACTGGTGCATATGGAAGCTGGAGGCACAGGGAATCCAGGGTGGATGATACCTTCAGGACCAGGGGTGTGAGGGCCAATGCTGGGAGAGTGGAGGGTGAGTGGGTTGGAAAGGGGGAACTGATTACAAGGATCCACATGTGACCTCCTCCCTGGGAGATGGACGGCAGAGAAGGGGGGGGGCGGTAGACTCTGGATAGGGCAAGATATGACAAAATAACAATCTATAAATTATCAAGGGCTCATGAGGGAGGGAGGAGCGGGGATGGAGGGGGGGAAAAAGAGGACCTGATGCAGAGGGCTTAAGTGGAGAGCAAATGCTTTGAAAATGATTAGGGCAAATAATGTATAGATGTGCTTTATACAATTGATGTATGTATATGTATGGGTTGTGATAAGAGTTGTATGAACCCCTAATAAAATGTTTTTTTAAAAAGTGCTAAATCTAAAAAAAAAAGAGTGGCTGAATTACAACACTAACTGAACCCTCTACTTAGAATGATTTCTGATGTTAACAGGAGAGCATGGATTGGGACTAAATGGGAACCTGGAAGTTACGGTGGAGAGGACTGTGCTACGCTGAGTTTTCTAGAGAAATAAATCAAACTACACTCAAATAACTTTATAGCAAAAATAAATTTACATCAGGAAGCCCAGCCCAGTTCAACTCAAGTCCATGGGTCAGATGCTAGATGAAGTCCCCTTTAGACTCACCCAGCTTCCAGCCAATGAAGCAAAGGCAAAGCAGGAATCGGGAAAATCACAGGCCAGTAGGGGCAAGAGCATCTGGATGTAAGGTCAGCAGGAAGAGGGCAGGGCACTGCAGCTCCTATGATCAGCAGGCCGGCTCGGCCATGAATCCTAGAGATGCAGAATCAAGGTAAGCAGGATGGAGGGAGAGGGAAGGAAAGTTGTCCATGGCATCTCTCTAAATTGGGCACCTCCTCCAAGGAGAGGGCCTTATTGAGATTGAACTCTACCCATACTTTCACACAGATGCATCAAACTGATATAAAATCGAACCATCATAGGGACACATGGAAAGATTATTCTCAGAAATATCAGAACATGGATCCTTGACATGCCATTGAGTTACTTCAGCCAACAACACTACCACTCACATCTGAAGAGTTTAATCCGTCATTAGTAAAGCCATTGTCCCCTCCACCTGCACTTGAGCTTAGCCCAACTTTCCCTGCTGATAGGGAACCTCGAGTTGTATCTGGAGCATTCCCTGCAGCAGATGCCTTGCAAGATAATGCTGACACTTGCTGGGAAACACCTTCGACACTCATGCCTGCTTCGACACTGCCTCTAAACTTGTCTCAGTAATCCCAAAGGTGACCTCCAAATATTGATCCAGAAAGAGCTGTGCTATCCTCTTAAAGGACTGCTAGCATTTTCTAGTATGTACAGGCAGAGACCCGAGGAATGTGTGCGGGAGTGAGATGATGATGCAAGGAGCAAACGGTTGCATCAGTCTGAATGTGTTGACGTGGACCAACTAAGCACTGATCCTTCAGTCAGTGTTTCAGCACCAGACGTTAGGACAGAATCTAATAGTTTATCTGTTTGGTTTACTGAAGCAAAGCTTCTGCAGTGGCTTAGAGCAAGTTAAGTTGAAGTACCAGACCTAGCTTGGTATACTTTAGAGCATTAAGGGAATGGGCGTGTTTCAGGGCAGACCCATAGACTCACAAATGGAATGCACTGAGGACACACCTTTTCTCTCAGTGGGAAACAAATTTCTGAAGGGATCATAAGTATCTCTAAAGACTGCTGTGATTGATATTTTATTTTGAGCCAGTTTTGACAGTGGAAAATACCCTAATTAAGACGTTTGCACATAACATGGCTGATTGGGTCCCATGGTAGTAGGCGGTAAGCAGTAGCATTTAACAGAGACAAGGTGGGTGTGGTTGCCAAATGGTTAGCAGAGTCAAAGTAGTAACAGAATAGCCTGATTTGTATGGCATTGGATACCTAAGCAGAGTGTCCCTAGGAGTGAAATAAATGAGAAACCTACCAAATCTATCATTGAGCTGTACAAGTTGAAAAATTCTAGGCCAGTTGGATAGCAGTCTAATTCAAATAGCCAGATATAGAGTCGCAAATGCTCGATCAATTCCCAAAAATTGAGCCAGTTCACAAACCCTTCATTTACGGGGAAGCCAGGTCCCTTTGAGGAAGGCACCCACTACACTAATAAAAAAATGCATAGTTAGCCTTTCTCCCAGGCCTGCCCAGTGGAAACTGCGCCTTTCTCATTGGAGAACGGAAATAATCAGACGTTGGGGATGGTTACTGGACATTGGCTCCAAACTGACATTAATCTAAGTGACCCTAAATTTTAAGGTCCCACAATCAGACTAGGAGCATATAAAGGTCAAGTTATAATGGAGTCTTAGCTCAGGTTGATCTCACAGGGGATCCAGTATGAGCCCAAACCTATCCTATAGTAATTTCCCTGTTCTAGAACACATAAATGGAATAGACAGACTCACTGACTGCCAGTACCCCATATGGCTACCTGACTCTAGAACATGGACTACTATGGCAGGGGCAGGAGTGGAAGCTAGTAAAGCTACCTCTACTTAGGAAAATGGTAAAGCCAACGCAATTATGTTTTCCTGGAGGGATTGCAAAGATCAGGGTGCAAAGATTGCACCATCAAGGAATTGAAGAATATAGGGCTGGAGACCATTACTTCCGAACTGAGCTGTTGTCTATGGGGGGACTAGCAAACTCTAGACCTATGTGGTTTGTAAGGGTCCAGGTATAAGCTGTGCTTACACACACACAAGCACCAGCAGCGGTTAAGCCAGTTTTTAGTGTGGGGTTTTTTAATCACTTTATTAGGGGCTCTTACATCTCTTTTATAACAATCCATACATCAGTGGAGTCAAGCATATTTGTACATATGTTGCCATCATCATTTTCAAAACATTTTCTTTCTACTTGAGCCCTTGATATCAGCTCCTTTTTTCCCTCCCTCACCCACCCTCCCACCCTCAAGACCCTTGATAAATTATTATCGTTTTCCTATCTTACACCATCTTCTGTCTCCCTTCACCCACATTGCTGTTGTTTGTCCCCCTCAGGGTGTGGGGGTTATGTCTACATCATCATTGTAATCAATTCTCTGTTTCTCCCCCTTCTCCCCCTACATTCCCCCTAAGTGGCCTACGCTGATAGTATTGCTACTCCCATTACTGTTCCTGATGTGTTTATCTGTCCTGGATCCCGTGTGACAAGAGCTCTTATCTGTACCATCTGGTCTAGCTAGATTTGTAAGCTAGAACTGGGATTTGTAAAGTAGAAGTGGGGTCATGATAGGTGGGTGGGGTGGGGTGCGGGAAGCACTAAAGAACTAAAGAAATGTGTGTCTCGTTGGTGCTGTACTGCACTCTGGCTGACTTGTCCCTCCTGTGAGGGATGTCCAATTGTCTACAGATGGGCTTTGAGTCTCCATCCGACTCCCTTCATTCACATCATATGATGGTTTGGGGTCTCCTGATGTCTGATACTGTTAGATTCCTCAGGTGGAAATACCTGGGTCATTGGCTTCCCATGAGAATGAATTCACACCGAAGCCTGGTTTGTGATCCAAGTGAATTTTTATAAAGGATAGAAGTGTAAAGGTGAAACTGAGGTACAGGGAGGAAGACAGACATAACTGACAGGACAAGGAAAGCAGAAACAGAAATAGCTTTATTAGGTGGGGCAGTAGGGCGGCTCCTGCGGCTCCCTGCCGAGGTTTCGTGACCTAGGCGGACAGGTCAGGGAAGTCCCATTCAGCAGCTGGGGGCGAGGGTTTTTACAGGGGTAGTGAGGAATGTATGGCAATTAGCATATGGGGTCTGGAGACCTGGAGAATTGCTTGTCATCTCCTTGCAATTCTGACTTTTCAGGGCCCTCCACTGGGAGGCGTGGTTGACAGTACTGGTTGACTCCATTGACTCAATTAAGCTCACCTGGCCTAGATTGAGGTCCTCCCGAGAGTACTGGCTTCGTCTCAACTGCCTGAATTTATTCATGCCATCCAGCCTGGAGCAGCTTCCCACAGTCTGTAAGGGTGGAGGGAGGCCTTGGCAGGTAGAGGTAGAGGTTTCTGCCTCTAGCTCCCTAACACTTTCTGATCCCATCTACACCTTGTGATCACACAGGCTGGGCAACAATTTTATTAAAGCATAGATAGAATCATTTCCAAAGAAAGTATGTGAGTCCTTCTGGCATGGTGAAAAGGATACCTTAAGCATAGATAAAATATGCTTTGCTCCCGGAATGTAGTGGGGGCCCCTTTCACAAATTAAGAAGGGTCATTCATTGTCTAGGGGAAGACTCCTAGTTTCTAAAAGACAGTTTTAAAGGGGAGGAGTTTGCCACTCCACAGATGTACAATTAGCTTTCTAATTAGTTATTTAGACCACCCTTGAGGCTCTTTAAATTGCAATCTCAGCTTTTGTCTCTGGATCAGTATGCTGTCAGATTTATCTCCAGCAGCACTGCTGTGTGAGGACATTCATTAGGGCCTAGCTTCAAGGTTGACCTGCTTACTAACCTGTTCTCACAAGGTCTTCTGTTAATTCCCATATTGCAGGCAGAAAATGCCTCTTCTGTCCCTGTCAATTTGGTCAGTGCAAAAAACAGATGGATCTTTGAGAATGGCAGGGGGTGCCTGGAAACTTATCCAGGTGGTGACTCCAATTGCAGCTGCTGTCCCAGAAATGGTTTTATTGCTTGAGTAGATTAATATCTCTTCTAGTATCTGATAGCAGCTACTAATTGGGCAAATGTGTTTTTCTCAATTCCAGTTTTAAAGGAGCAGCACAAGCAGTTTGCCTTTAGCTGTTGTGGCAGTTAGATGTTATGTCAACGTGACCCTGTGGGAAACTGTAGCACTAGTCCCACCTATCAAACAGGTTACAGCCTGATGACTCCTCCTAGGGGATATGAACTTTCAAATAAGAAAGACAATGAGAGCAGCAAGAGGAGATAAGCAGCACCTGAGAGGGGATTGAGGGGCAGCTGGGAGGAGGAGGATGACCAAGCAGCACACACTGCAGAGAACAGCGCAAAAGAGTTACTGAAAGGGATAGCACTTCCAGACCACAGGATTGTCACCATAAAGATAGGTAGACACAAATAGAGTACAACGAGAGAGCAGAAACACCAGCCAATTAGAACCGCTTAGGGCATCTCCTCGGCCGCCTGAGGGGAGATTCCCGGGTCTTTGAATTGGGAAGCTAGCTGAGGGGGTGGGGGGTACGTGCCAGTGGGGTGTGATGGAGCAAAAGGATCATAATTCGAAGTGACCAGACTGGGACCAGGGAAAATAAAAATATAAATTTCTTTGGCTTCCTGCCAAGACCAGAAGACTGCCAGTGGAGATCCCCCATCTAGGACTCACTCCTAGTAGTGGGTACTTCACAGCTTACTGAGCCTCACAGGGCTGAGAACAGGGCAGCTGAAAGCAGGTGTTAAGTGATTAACACCAAGAGCTCCAGCCCCCTCCTGAGGTACCACTCAGCACAACCCCTGATCGGAAGACACCCCAAAGGCCTGGTACCTTAAATAATTGGGCCACTCTGAGGATTTATTTTCATATTACTTGTTACACATACCTGGATTGCATACACCTGACTCATTGACTAAGTATTTGCATCACAAAACAAGAAGCTGGAGCAGGTTTGGCAGGCAGAACAGGTTTTACAAGCCCAGGCAAGGAATTTATATAAGGGAGTTTATATATATCATTTGTATGATATATTACTTTATGTTTTTTCCTTCCGATCTCATTGGTTTATTTCCTAGACCCCTAACACCCCATCTACCTACTAGTTCGCACCCACAACAGAGACTAAGCTCTGTGTGAAGCTTAGTGTCCCAGACAAACATATATTAACAGCTCTCCTGCATCTTATGCTAGTATGATTTTTCCTATTACTATTATTAAAACTGTCATCTCTTACCCCTTTTCTTTCATTTTCCTTTCTTTAGTCTAAATATCCAAAGTTTTACTTCATAACATCATTAACCTGTCTTTTAGTTTCACTGTACTGATCATCAAAATTTTTCTTACATTTTCAGACTCATAAAACCAAAGACTAATACTACTATCACAATATTTAAAATTGTTTTTGCTCTCAAATACTAGTACCCATTGATCCATCGTTGCAAATGAGGCATTTCAGGGCCAAATACCCCTTCCTTTAACCTACTATATAACACTACCTGATCCTCCACCCTCTTTTTTAACCTACTGCTTCTTTCACTCTCCCAACACTCATAACATTTCCTCCCCAAATTTCATATGACTCCCTTAACACATAAATTAGCAACCTCCCTCAGACACTTAATACAAACTATCCATTAGCCCTCTACTGCACCACCTAATAGAGTTAACCAGTTCCAAATAACATCGCCTACATAACACTCCCAATAGACTCCAAGATGACAAGGAAACAACAGAAGATATTAGTCACACACACACACACACACACACAAAACAAGAGAAACATAAACAAATAACCAAATAGCAATCAGACTTAAATGTAATACCTGAAACTGTACAAGTTATGGATTTCCCAGAAAAAGAATGTAAAGAATGATGTTTGTGCTCATGCAACAGCTGAAAGAAGTCTGAAAGGAAAAATAAAACAATAGAAAAGCTATAACCTCATTAGAGAAACAAACAGAAACACAAAAATCAAACACTACAATAAATAGCAGAATTACAAAGCAGGGGTGTCAAACTCAATTAAAAAGCGGGCCATTTGGTGCAACAGGCAAGATTCACATGGGCCACATCACATTTACAAATTTTGTTCAATTTCTATTTTGAAGTGAGGATTCAGGAATATGGATAGGATAATTAAAATACTATAATAGCTTTTATTTAAATATTTATTTTATTTAATGTATTTATAAAACTAAAATTATTGTTTTACCCTTAACTTGACAGTGCTTTCCTTCTACTAGTTTTCACTACGTCTTATGTTGTGACCGGAAAATATAACAAGGTAACTAATAAAAAACACCAAGATTTGGGCAGCTGACAAACGTGATGCACAATTGTAATGGCTTCCCTCTAAAAATGGTCACTAGCACTGCTGCTAGGTATGATCATAACAGCACAACCCAGAGTGCTATTTTTCACCTTTTCACTATTGGGATCTCTTTACATTATGTGACACTGAGAGTGGCAGACAGATCGCTTCCAATCATCACTGGAACTAGGTCAGTGCATTTATACACATCCACAGGCTCCCCAAAAAGCACTGGGCCACATGTATACTCATCTTCAGATAAAGGGTTAATGAGGGAATTGTGTGTACGGTATTGCCTCGATCTCCCCTAGGTGCTATTTTCTTCATAACAATTTTTTTTCTATTTTCATTTTATTTCGGAGCATCGCAGGCCACAAAAAAAGCTCCTCAGGGGCTACATGCGGCCGACAGGGCCAGATTGACACCCCTGCTATAAAGGAAAAGCGGGAGGCTGTAAAAAAAATAGAGATACAGAATTGAAGAGATAGAAACCCAAATTAGTGAACTGAAAGACAAATCTATAGATTCCAATCTAAAGGAAGGACAAATAACCAAAAAATGCAAAAGAGACTGAGAAAAGCTTGATAATAATGTGGGACACCATTAAGAGGAACAACCTGCATCTTGTAGGAATTCCAGAAGAGGAAGAAACAAACAAAGTTACATCCACACAGAGAATAGTCCAAGAGCGCCAGCCAAAGAACTTTGCTCAATGTCTAAAAGAGAAAAAGACGATTATTTAGGAAGCCAAAAGAACCCCAGCCAGGAGAGATTCTAAAAGGCAAACTCCACGGCATATTGTAGTCAAGATGTCAAACATCAGAACGGAAACAACAAACAATCTAAAAGCACCTAGAGAAAAAGATCAATTACACACAAAGGTTCAGCAACTAAATATGGTGGTATAATACAATTATTTCAAGACAAGAAAAGCCAAAAGCAAGACCACCATTACAAAAAATACTCAATGAAGTACTGTGGCCAAAAAAACCAACAGCAACAACACACAAACCTGAAACCAACATTCAAGACAATTCCTCACAAAAACCAGCACACACGGAACAACACCCAGAGCAAGGGAACGACACAGGAAGAACAAAGAAACTGAACACAATACACATCCAAACACACAACACACGCATATATAAACCAAAATGGTGGAAACAAATACACATACATGTCAATAATTTCACTGAATGTTAATGTACTAAATACACCAGTACAGAGACAGAGAGAAGCTGAATGGATAAGAAAGCAAGCCCCATCAATATGCTGCCTACAAGAAAAACACCTCACAAACAGAGACTTGAAGAAATTAAAAATCAGAGGTGGAACAAAAGCATACCCAGCAAACAGCAACAAAACTCAGCAGGGGTAACAATATTAATCTCCAAGAAGATAAACTTCAAGGTAAACAACATAACGAGAAAAGATTGAATACTACATACTGATAAAGGGAAAAATAGCTCAGAAAACCATAACTTTAATAGTCATCTATGCACTCAATGAAATACCTTTGAAATACATCAGATCCTCATAGAATTGAAAAAGGACCAAGACACATCGACAGTAAGAACAGAAGACTTCAATACACCACTCTCAAAGAAAAAAAATGTCAAGAAAAAAGGCAATGAAGACCAAAAAAAGTTTAATAACACAATCAATAAAAACTATCTTGGATGTATGAGCCCCTAATAAAATGTTTTTTAAAAAAACTATCTTGGAGGGAAGATGGTGACTGAGTAACACATACCAGAGGGACTCCACAGAAATCAACCCAGGAGAGCTAGTAAGAGGGAAATTCAACACTGCTGGGTCGCAGGAGGCGCATCATAAAGATAAGTAGGCACAGATCCACAAGGTTTGAAGGGACTGGGGGGCCCTCAAAGTTTAGTATTAAGGTAGTAGATAGACATTGGGCCTCCATTCAAGTACTGCCTCAATGCAACACTGTGTTCTATTAAACTGGCATTCCATGATGCTCACCTTCCCAACACAATCAATGAAGACAAATGAGTGCATAAGCAAATGTGGTGAAGAAAACTGATGGTGGCAAAAGATATAGTGTCTAAGGTCTTAAAGACTCAAGGTAAACAAGCGACCATCTAGCTGAGGAGCAACAAAGCCCACATGGAAGAAGCACACCAGCCTGTGGGATTATGAGGTGTCAAAGGGATGAGGTAGGAGCCATCAAAGAACAAAAAATATTATCATTGTGAACGAGGGGGGTGCAGATTAGGGAACCAAGAGAGACTCATCTGTAGACAACTGGACATCCCCTTACAGAAGGGTTGGGGGGTGGGGCGAGACAGCCAATCAGGGTGCATTGTAGCAACAATGAAACTTACAACTTTCTTCTAGTTTTTTAATGCTTCCTTCCCCACCACTATCATGATCCCAATTCTAATTTACAAATCTGGCTAGATGAGAGGATGTACACTGGTACAGATAGGAACTGGAAAAACAGGGAATCCAGGACAGATGATCCCTTCAGGACCAGTGGTGAGAGTGGGGATACCAGGAGGGTGGAAGGAGGGGGGGGGAGGGGAAACCGATTACAAGGATGTATATATAACCTCCTCCCTGGGGAATGGACAACAGAAAAGTTGGTGGAGGGCGATGTTGGACAGTGCAAGATATTACAAAATAATACATTGCCAAGGGTTAATGAGAGAGAGGGCAGCGACGGGTGGGGGGGGGGAATGAGGAGCTGATGCCAAGGGCTTAAGTGGAGAGCAAATGTTTTGAGAATGATGTGGGCAACGAATGTACAAATGTGCTTGACACAATTGATGTGCTATGGATTGTGATAAGAGTTGTATGAGCCCCCAATAAAATGATTTAAAAAAATAAAGATTTATTTGAACATAAAAAATAGATATAACTGATGGCATATATTCAATCTTGTTTTGTTAGGTGCCACCCAGTCAGTTCAGACTCGGTGACCCTATCGACAACATAAGGAAACAGTGCTTGTTTCTTGTGTCATCCTTACACACGTTTTCTCTTTGAGCCTATGATTTCAGTCATGTCAATCCATCTTTTTTGCTGTGCCTTTTCTGTAACAAGCATTCTTTCAGGGACTGGTCTCTCCTGAAAACCTGTCCAATGTCCAACATCTTGCCATCCTTGTATCTAAGGAGCATTCCGGCTGTACTTCTTCCAAGACAGATTTGTTGTTGTTTTTTGGCAGTCCAATTACTTCCAATATTTTTCACAAGCACCATAATTCAAATACATCGATTCTACATTGATCTTCCTTAATCAATGTCCAATTTTTACATGTGAATGAGATGATTAAAAATGCCATGGCCCCCAAAAGACTGGACTGGAAGACGCTCCTAAGGGCCAGCAAACGATCCCTGAACTAACTACAAGTTTTTCTCTTGTGAACTGTTTTGTTCTGTTCTTTGTCAGTGGTTTGTTTTTGTTGTTTTGTTGCCTGGTTGTATACTGTTGCTTTGTTTTCCTCTGTCTTGTTTTCGTGCATGTTAGTGTCTCCACAGGTCTGTCTGAATAGGACAGGCTGGATGAACTATCTGGAGGAAAAACAACGGGACCGACAGTTTCGGGGGGACTTGGGGTGGGGGGGTGGAGGGGTATAAGGAAGTGGTGTTAACAAACCCAGGGAGAAGGGAAAAACATGGGACCCCAAATGGTAGAGAAGGGGGAGTGGCAGGCCTGGTGGGAAATGATCAAGGGTAAGGTTGCTTAGAGAAGAGGTATACTCTAGCCCAGGTGGCGACGAAGCATGGTAGTAGGGCAGGAGGAAAGTCAAGGGAGATGGAGGAAAGAGCTAGGAGTCAAAGGGCATTCATGGAGGTCTAGATAAATACATGTACATGCAAATATATATAGGAGGATGGGGAAATAGATCTATGTGTCTATATTTATAAGTCAAGTATTAAGGTGGCGGAAGGACCTTGGGCCTCTACTCAAACACTCCCTCAATGCATGAATACCTTCTTTTATTAAATTGGAATTCTATGATGCTCACTCTCCCGACACAACGGCTGAAGTCAAAGTGGGTGAACTAGTAAATGTGGTGAAGAAAGCTGATGGTGCCCGGCTATCAAAAGAGGTAGTGACTGGGGTCTTAAAGGCTTGAAGATAAACAAGTGGCCATCTAGCTCAGAAGCAACAAAGTCCACATGGAAGAACACACCAGCCTGTGTGATCGAGGGGTTCCAAAGGGGTCAGTTACCAGGCATCAAAGAACAAAAAATCATATCATTGATTGCACACCTCCATGATAGGATCGCTGAAGACAAATGGGTGCATAACTAAATGTGGTGAAGAAAGCTGATGGTGCCCAGCTATTAAAAGAGATAGTGTCTGAGGTCTTAAAGGCTTGGTGAACAAGCGGCCATCTAGCTCAGAAGCAAAAAAGCCCACATGGAAGAAGCACACCGGCCAGTGTGATCACGAGGTGCCAAGGGACCAGGTATAAGGCATCATGCAAAAAAAAGATGTAAGTGTGTGTATGTATGTGTATATATGTGTATATGTATGTGTATATATGTATATATATACCATATTAAATGAAGGGGGAAGTGCAGAGTGGAGACCCAAGGCCCAAGTGTCGGCCAATGGAGATCCCCTCATAGAGGCGTTTAGGCGAGGAGATGGGTTAATTAGGGTGTGAGGTAGTACCGATGAAGAACACAGCTTTCCCCCAGATCCTAGATGCTTCCTCACCCCAACTACCATGATCCGAATTCTACCTTGCAGGCCTGGATAGGACAGAGGCTGTACACTGGTACATATGAGGGCTGGAGGCACAGGGAATCCAGGGTGGATGATACCTTCAGAACCAAGGGTGTGAGGGACGATGCTGGGAGAGTGGAGGGTGAGTGGGTTGGAAAGGGGGAACTGATTACAAGGATCCACATGTGACCTCTTCCCTGGGAGAGGGACAGCAGAGAAGGGGGGAAGGGAGACTCCTGACAGGGCAAGATATGACAACATAACGATGTATAAATTACCAAGGGCACATGAGGGAGGGGAGAAAGGGGAGGGAGTGGGGAAAAAACAAGAGGACCTGATGCAAGGGGCTTAAGTGGAGAGCAAATGCCTTGAGAATGATTGGGGCAGGGAATGTATGGATGTGCTTTATACAATTGATGTATGTATATGTATGGATGGTGATAAGAGTTGTATGAGTCCCTAATAAAATGTAAAAAAAGAAAAAAAATGCCACGGCATGGTCAGGCGCAACTTGGTACTCAAAATATTCAGTTACCCAAATACATGTCTTCTGATTTCTTTGACTGCTGCATCCATGAGCATTGATTGTGGATCCAATCAAGACAAAATCCTTGACAACTTCAACCTTTTCTCCATTTATCATGCTGTTACCTACTGGTCCAGTTGTATTTTGGTTTACCTTATAGAGTAGTAACCCATACTGAAGGCTGCAATCCTTGACCTTCATCAGCAAGTGCTTCCATTTCTCTTCATTTTCAGCAAGCAAGGTTGTGTCATCCGCATATTGCAGTTTGTTAATATGCCTTCCTCCAATTCTGGTGTCACATTCTTTATATAATTGAGCTAATCATACAGATTGAGTAAGTATGGTAAGACAGTATAAACCTGACTAACACCTTTCATGATTTTAAACTATGCAGTATTCCCATGTTTGATAAATTACAGAATGGAGACATAGGTACATAGGTAGAAATTTTCAATTTCTGTATCACTAGCTTGAATGGTTGGTATGTAAATTTGAATAATCACAATTGTTTGGATTTCCATATATGAGGATAGATTTTGCATCGCAGACAGCATTATACTCTAGATCTTGAAATGTCCTTTTTGACAATGCAAGAAACACTATTACTCTTGAATCTATCATTCTCAGCAAGCTACATTTAGATTCAGAATGGCCAATGCTAGTCCATTTTGGTTCACTAACACCACGAATATCTATTGCTGTCTTCCATTTCATTTTTTACAACTCTCAATTTTCCTAAATCCCTACATTCTAAGTTCCATTACTGTATATACTCAAGTATATGACCTGAATATCTGCCGAAGCACCTAATTTTACCACAAAAATTACATTAAAATGTGCTGAAAAACGTGGCTTACCCACATGGAAGAAGCACACCGGCCAGTGCGATCACGAGGTGCCAAGGGACCAGGTATAAGTCATCATGCAAAAAAAAAAACAAACAACGATATAAGTGTGTGTATGTATGTGTATATATGTGTATATGTATATGTATATATATACCATATTAAATGAAGGGGGAAGTGCAGAGTGGAGACCCAAGGCCCAAGTGTCGGCCAATGGAGATCCCCTCATAGAGGCGTTTAGGCGAGGAGATGGGTTAATTAGGGTGTGAGGTAGTACCGATGAAGAACACAGCTTTCCCCCAGATCCTAGATGCTTCCTCACCCCAACTACCATGATCCGAATTCTACCTTGCAGGCCTGGATAGGACAGAGGCTGTACACTGGTACATATGAGGGCTGGAGGTACAGGGAATCCAGGGTGGATGATACCTTCAGGACCAAGGGTGTGAGGGACGATGCTGGGAGAGTGGAGGGTGAGTGGGTTGGAAAGGGGGAACTGATTACAAGGATCCACATGTGACCTCTTCCCTGGGAGAGGGACAGCAGAGAAGGGGGGAAGGGAGACTCCGGATAGGGCAAGATATGACAACATAACGATGTATAAATTACCAAGGGCACATGAGGGACGGGAGAAAGGGGAGGGAGGGGGAAAAAAAGAGGACCTGATGCAAGGGGCTTAAGTGGAGAGCAAATGCCTTGAGAATGATTGGGGCAGGGAATGTATGGATGTGCTTTATACAATTGATGTATGTATATGTATGGATGGTGATAAGAGTTGTATGAGTCCCTAATAAAATGTAAAAAAAGAAAAGAGGAGAAAAAATGATTAGGGCAAAGACTGTACAGATGTGCTTTATACAATTGATTTATGTATACGTATGAACTGTGATAAGAATTGTATGAGCCCCTAATAAATTGTTAAAATTAAAAAACAAAAAACGTGGCTTACACTCAAGCATATATAGTAATTGGTGTTTTCAGCTATCTCTTCTCCTTTTGAGTCATGTCCCATCAGTAAATGAAGGTCCTGAAGGCTTTACTCATGTAGGGTGTATTCCACCCACATCACAATAGACTCTACTTTGTGAAGGCAGTTCTCCTGGAGTCATACTGAGTGTCTTCTGGACTGAAGGCTCATCTTCTGGCACCATCTCTGACAATGTTGTTTCTACTCTTAAGGTTTTCTGTATCTGATTCACTCTGTTTGTCTCCCTGTGAGACATTCCTGTTGACAAGCCACTTTGAGCTACACCGATGGAGCCAGGGCCCTGGAGATGGAGGAGTCATATGGAGACCCATGACATCGCTCAGATGCTTCCACCACCACTGGATCCGGATTTTTCACCCACTGGCCTGTGATTTTCCTCATTCAACATCATTGCATGTGTTGCTTGAGTCTGAAGAGGAATTTATAGACTGGTATTGGACATATGGACTAATATCAGACTTATGGACTTGATCTGGACTGGGCAGGGATGTTTTCTCAATATATAGTTGCTCTTTTATATAAAGTTCTTTTTTATACACGAGTGTCTCCCTGGATCTCTCTACCTGGACTAACACACAACCACCACAGTAAACCTGAGTCATGAATATCCCCGGGAGAAGCAGCTAGATTATGGGCCCCAAATGAACTCTAGCTCCAGCCCAAGAATAGTCAGTTCTGAAAACATGGCCCTGCTCAATACTCACTCACATGAAAAGATCACTGAAGAGTGTCTTACGCATTGTGGTGAGAAAGCAGATGGTGCCTGGCTCTCAAGTGGAATCGTGTTTGTGGTTTTAAGGTGTGTATTCAAATAAAAACCATCTAAGTAAGGAGTCCACTAAGCCAACATGGAAGAAAACCAGCTCGTATGAGTCAAAGATGACAATAAACTCAAATATGATGAAAGAAGTAATATCAGACCTAAAATTATGAACACCCAATTTGTGGAAGGCTATGGAGGACAGTGGGAGCCCAAAATCCATCTGCAGAATATCAAGACAAATTAAGCCACTGGCAGATCTCTAGTTACAGGCAAAGGTCTGAAACACTTACTACCAAACAAAAATCATTGTCATCCTGATTATGCTGGATCAAACTTGGGATTTGATCAGTTGACCTTCTAGATCCATCCTGAATTTGTTCTAGGTGTAAGGATCTCTTGCTTACTCCATGATAAAAACTTCTTCCCTGGCCTTTAAAATATTGATGGTGGTGTGTTAGGAAAAAAAAATGATGGTGGTGCTTTTTATTTGTCTTTATATATTATTGTCTTATCCATATCATTTTATTTTTTGTTATTATTTCTGTTGGATTTACCAGTTGAAGCACAGGAGTGGATAAATATAGTTAACTGATGAAAGGGTTTCTAGGAGATATAGGGGTGGGTGAGCAGGGATTGGGGAGGGTGAGGCTATTTCGGGAGTAAACAATGAAGGTGGGAGGGGGAGTGAGTACTAGGACTCAAGGTGATTACACAACTCAATTTAAAGATGATTTAACCATGGGAGTGGGGGGGTATAGAGAAAATATTCTGAAATTGTGGTAATGATTGTACAATTCTTCTTGATATGACTGAACTATTGAATTGTGTGAATGTGGATTAAAGAGAATTTCAAAACTTAAAGTACAATGCTTTCTGTAATATGAAAATATCTATATACCTACAAGGAAGCCCAATTAGTATGACTATTATTCTAATTTAAGAATAAAGAAATTGAATTCTACCAACTTCAGTCTGAACTGATCACAAATATAATCAAGATGCATTATTGATAATTGGAATGAGAGCTGGAACAAAGAGGGACAATAGTTTGAAACTATGGCTTCAGAGAAACAAAAGATGCTGATTGCATGATAGAATTTGCTGAGATGGACTTAAATGCAATACCTTTTTCAACAACATAATGTGTACTTGGATAGACAGCATACAGAATGTATAGATAGGTCTCATACTGACTACCTCCATGGGAAGAGATGACAGAGAAGCTCAGTAATAGCAGCCAAAAGGCTGACTGTGAAACAGAACATCAATTCCTCACAAAAAAGTTCAGGTTGATGTTGAAAATTAAAACATGCCCACAAAAGCCCCAATATGACCTTGCATATATCCCACCTCAATTTTATAGACACATCAAGAACAGCATTAAATATTAACAACACTGATGACAACTGATATGCTGTGGGATGAAATAAATGACAAGGTTATATAATAAGAAAGCAATATGCCAATAAAAAGAAAATAAAGCAGATATCAGAAGAGACCCTAAAACTTGCAGTTGATCATAGATCAACTGTAATAAATTTAAGAAATGAAGTTCACAGAAAATCACAAAGGGCAGATTAATGAGACAAAGTATCAAATATGCAGACTTGAAGTTAGAAAACCAAAAAGGAAGAACACACTCAACATATCTCATGCTGAAGGACTGAAAAAAAAAATCCAAGCCTTGAGTTAAACATTAAGGATTCCTATGGGCAAAATATTGAACAAAGCAGGAAGTACCCAAAGATGATGGGAAGAACACTCACTGTACTGAAAAGTACATTCAGCTATTTTAAGAGGTAACTTCTGATCAAAAACCAATGGTATTGAAGGAAGAAGTCCAAGCCCTATCAAAGGCATTCGCAAAAAATAAAGTTCCTGCAATTGGTCAATGGAAATGTTTCTTCAGCGAAGTAATATACAGGCTCGTCTATGCCTAAGAAATTTGGCACAAGGTTACAAGGCCAACTGAAAATCTGTGCCTACATCAAAGAAAGGTGACACAACAGACTGCAGAAGTTATCAAACTTCTTATATTAATATCTGTTAAATAAACTTTTGCTGAAAAAAATTCATCAATGGTTACAATCAACAGAGTGCTGCCAGAAATTCAAGTCAGATTCAGGAGAGGATGTGGAACAAAGGATTTATCATTGATTATATGAGATGGATCTTGGCTGAACAAAGATAACAACTGTTGCTACTTGCGTTGTAAAGGTAACAGGGTACATAGATCATAACTATTGATCACATTTGGAAAAATGGGAATTCCTCAACCCTTGATCATCCCTGTACAAACCAAGTGGTATTTGAGGCATTCATTGGAATAGAACAATATGGGGCTGTTTAAAAGCAACTAATATTCATGTCAGAGCTGCTTTCTTTCGCCATATTTAATCAAAATATATGGTGAAATAATAATCTAAGAACATATGAAGACAGGCCCAGGATTGGAGAGAGTGTTTATTAACAACTTACAATATACAGATGACACCTCAACTGCTACAGGTGAGGACCTGAAACACTTGCTGATGAAGATCAAGGGTTGCAATCTTCAGTATGGAATACAACTCAATGCAAAGGAAACCAAAACCCTTATAATCAGTAGTCAACATTATGGTAAAGACTAATATTATCTAAAATGTCATTCTGCTTGGATTGACAAGCAATGCCCATGGAAGGAGCAGTCAAGAAAACAAACAGTATTGCACTGGGCAAATCTGCTGCACAAGACATTTTAGTGTTGAAGAGCAAGGGAGTCACTTTGAGACTGAGACCTGTCTGACCCAAGAGAGTGTGGCATTTGGGCATTAAGACCAGAGAAGAATGGATACATTTGAATCATGGTATTGATGAAGAACAGTGAGAAGACCAGGGACAGGCAGAACAAGTATTCTAGAACAAATACAGCTAGAATGATCCTTAATGATAAAGATGACAAGATTTCATTTCACATACTTTGAACATATTGTCTCAAGATGTTGGACATCAGACTTGTTAAAATAGGGTAGTAAAAAAGATTCTCACAATGGACTGATAAAATGGTTACAAGTTCAAACCTAATTGTGAAGAGGCACAGGATGGTAGTATTTTGCTCTTTTGTACACTGGGTTGCTATGAGGAACCAACTAAATAGCACCTAAAAATGATCAGCTTAATGAGCTTTGTCTTCTCTTGATGAATGTTTCTTCTTGATTACATTTCATTGACTTACCTTCAATGCTACCTACTTCTGTAATCTTTTGGATTTTAATTTGCTGTGTTGGTATAATTTCTAATGTTTCATTAATTTTGTTATTGTAGTCGTCCCTGAATTTTCCCAAAGTTTTGTTTGCCTTGCAATATTCTCTATGTAAAATGCCCAATTATTAACTATTAGGAAGTTCCCATGACATTTCTTCCTTAGAAAGGGCTTCTAGATCTTTATTTTGGTGAATTGTTTCTTTGGGTGAAATGAAATTGAATTTTTCAGTGTACTGTAATGGTACTATTTGTACTTAATTGGTGATTATATGTTGTTAGGTGCTAAGCACCTGTCTCCTTATGGGTGTGACACAGAACGGGAATGACTATAATTCTCTGTTCACTGCGGAGTGCAGTTGAGAACAGATTTAGAAGATGTTGGCCACTATCATTAGTCAAAAAGTGGCCCCCACCTGTAGGTAGAACACCTATGGTAAATGGGTGGGGGGAGGGGGAGGGCTGGGCACCTGGGCTGCCAGCTATTGATATGGGGCAGTTGTCAGCTCATTGTTCTGATCAAACCCTGTTCACAAAACTTCATAATGTTCAACAGCAATGGGTACAAGAAGAAAATCTTCCAATGTTGATTATAGTGATGACTTCACATTAAACACAAATTTCATAATGGATGTGCTGTAATGTCAGTTGAGAATTTACTAGTCTCGTGTCTTCATATTTAGATTTTATTCAGCTTCTTGTAGTCAGCATTCAAATAATCTCTCTATCCTCTCCTCTAAAACTGAGGGTCCCTGGATTTTCATTCGTGTTTTATTTGGTCTTTCACATATTTCTTGTACAGGATCTTGGTAGTGTGTCTGTTTGGGCCAGGTCCGGACCAGGCAGCCCCTTGCACCAGCCTCTCAAGAAGACAAATGACCTGCTGAACTTCAAAGCAGCTGCCTCCAGCATGTCACAAAGCTTACCCCCGGGCAGAACACAGACTCCCCCCCAGCGTGCCAGGAAGCAAGTTTGCTGAGAACAAGATGATTTATGGACAGGTCATCTCCTGCTCCGAAACTTGCAGCCGCAGTACAAAGAACCTCCCTTCCCCTTACCGGCCCATATGCCTTTAAGCTCATATAATATGTATATATCCTGCCACCCTAGCACCATGCGCGACTTCCTTAACCTATTCTTGTTGGGTTGCGGAATCCATCTGGGAGTTCTTTTCCCTCAATAAAATCTTTCTCTTTCACTCATTTTTGTCTGAACCCTGCCTCTGTTCTGTGACTCTGTCTCAATCTCTCGGTGTCTATTTAATCTTGGCAGAAGTCCTTCTTGATTATCTTTTAGTTCTATTTCCACATGACTTTTTGGAAAAGCTTTACTCACTTACTTAACATTTCATCATTTCATAATTTAAAATATAGTAGAGATGACCAAAACTACAGCCCCAACAAACACTTATGGGGTTGCTGAGTTGAAAATCTTAAACAGCACCCAACATGCACAGCAACAACAATCTAATACTAAGTTTTTATTTAATTAAAGAACACTTCATCATTGTACCTGTTTACAGAATTAGTTTCGCATTCAACAATTCTTAATTTGTTTCTTTTGTGACATTAGTTGTAATCCCTTAAACATCCTTTTTGGGTTCCCATTTCACCCTCTTCCTGCCTTCTGAACTTGGCTTTTAGCAACATTTCTTCTCATATGATTGTCAGTATACTTTGTTCTCATGAGTCCTCACAAGTGTTACTATTTTACAGGTCTGTCCAGTATGGCATAAAAATGATCTCTGGGAATAGGTTCATTTTCAGGTTTGACGGATGTTTAAGGGTTATAGTCTTAGGTGGAGAGGGGATTCTCTACCTGTCTTTATCAGACCAGTGAAGCTGGTCTTTTCTCTCCTACTCTGTTCAGGATCTTCGATTTTTACTAGAGTGGTAGCCAGGAACCTTCCAGTTCTCCTCGTCTTAAGGTTAGAGAGGTTGTGGGATACAGAAAGGTTTTCCCCAGGTTGTCACAACCTTATTATGACACATGGTAAATGACTGTACACTTGGAGGTCAGCTGCTTAGCGGGTATCTTGTCACAGGTGTATCCCCAGTGTTTCCCCCTTCCTATTGTGTGTGTATTCCTAGCTCGTCCCCTTTCTGTCACGCATAAACCTATTGTACAGCCCCTTCCTGTTACGCATATGGTTACCTGTCACTAGGGGGCTTGAATGTCCTCAAAATGTATATACAGCATGATTAGAAATATGATACATTTTCTCTCTGTGTGTGGACCTGGCTGTTGAGATCATGGCCGTCCTGAAGGTGAGCAATTGTATACTTTATTTTGTCTGTTGTCTCTTTAATTTTACCCCTCAATTACACAACTGGACCCGTTTGATTGTGGGAGTTGGTACCCCTCAGGAGGTAGGAGTTCATGTGGTCCAATAGTTCTTTAACCTAATTGTTTGGGTCTTTGATTTCAACTGTTTTCCAAATGGAAAGAGACTAACAGTTGGAACTTAACTGGTCACCACGCAAGCTTATAAGACTCCCTGTAACTGCTACTCATCCAAATAAAATGCAAAACATTTGGTTTAAAGACTGTTACACCAATTGACCTAGACAGTCTCCAAACTATGGTCTTTACCCTTCCAGTCCAGTGCCTCAGAACTTGAAGGTGTTTTTGGACATGAATAAGTTTTCATAACTTTGTACCCTGTATGCTCTATCACATACGTGGACATATTGACATATTTACAGTACAAATAAGTATATCAAAATAGTCCCTGCCACACAGGTATACTCCCACAGACCACCGGTTCAACTCATATCTACCTATATATATACATACACTTATAAATTATTATTTGCTTTCACTGTTATTTCAAAATGGTGATTGGTATCTTTAAAAGGCATTTGAATCCAAAAACACAAGTAAATAGATAATGAATGATTGACTACAAGCTAAGCAACTCTAAGAATTGCTGGCAGTTCCCAAAAGCTGAGAAAAACGATATACGGACCTCCCTTATTTCAGAGAGAGAACAAGGTGCTGTCAACACTTGCCTTCAGAATTCTGGCCTCCAGAACCGAGAATAAACTTCCCTTTGTTTTAAGCTACCTTGCTTATGGCATTTAGTTGTTGCTGATGCACAAGTTTATTGATAGTCATGTGCCAGGCTAGCCATTACTGTCTGCCTTCGCAAATCAGATGATAAACAATTGTGGTTACACATTAAATATAGCAAGAGGTCTTACACATCATCGTAACTTGCTTGTGTGAAACATTAATAAATATTCAAGAATCTTGGGCTTCTTGGCTTCACCAGGAATGCTACAGCATCCCTGCCGAATGTAAGACCCATGAGGGTCTGCCTTCTTCTTGTACAGCCAAATGCAACTGTGTTTGGGGGGAAAAGAGGAAAAAGACTCAAAGGTAATTAACAAACCACTAATATAAAATGTTATATATATGGATAGAGATTACTGCAAGGATGAGAATTCTTAGGATTCTAATAAATTCTTAGAAATGAGCACTAAAACTATGTAGTCAAGTAATTCTGGTTTTACATAAAGAATGCCTGTAATTTTAACAATTAAACAGTGGTGTCAGGTAGATGGAAAGATGTACAGATGTCTCCAAGAGCTGGACTCTGTCTAAATGTGAAGCTATGACAGCACATGTTCCAGAATTCCTTGTCTGATTAACTGTTCACACTTCCAACGAGGTAAAAAATGCTGAGGGAAAAAAGGGACACAGAAAAGAAATTATTGGAAAATAACCTCTTGGATTATATTTTACATCAATAAAAAACAAACTAATAGCTTATTTTAAAATTCCAACAGTGATAGATCATAATCAACTCAACAGTAACAAGTAGTTAATAGGGAATTAAGTTAACTTTACTATATTTATTGCTTTATTCAAATTTTGTTAAAGCTATTGGTATTTTAATCAGAATTACTTAAATGAATTGTATAGTTTAAATTAAATTCAATAAGAAACTTGTAAACACGGAAGTGGTTTTTTGCCCAACTTTAATAAACCCTGAATTTTCCAGGAGTGTAACTAGTATATATTTTTTTTTTAAAAAGAAGAACTTATGTATTAAGGACATCAGGTATAATGAATAACTATACACACAACTTACAACAAAGACACAAGAGATCTAGTAAAACTAGGTAATCTTGGAACCTTGAGCTTCAGAAAAAATTATAGAAAAGTGGACTGAAAACTAACTAGAAGATGAAGGGAAACAAAAGTGGTGCAAGAACAGACAGGTGAATTGTCAGCTAGCCTGACGCATTCCATCCAGACAGAAGCCTGGCACATTGGTAGCTGGCACTAAGAAAGGATCCTCACTTGTTTCCCACACCCTCCTGATATCACAATTGCCAGCCCCTACCTTCACCCATACACCAGACAGAGATATCCTTGTAAGTCCATTTCTGCTTGAAGACAAAGCTATGCCCTCATGGTTTAACATCCCCATGCCTAGAGATGGATTATCACCCCCATGCCCAGAAATGCTTGAGATTCTCCTCATAGCACTAGCAAAAAATACAATGCTGGATCCCTCGCTGCTCTTGGACACGTGGAAAGTTCCCCCATGATTAGCCATTCTGACCCAGCTGCTTCTCTACCAGAAAGATTCCCCTCAGCTATCACCTAAGCTGTAAAAACACCCTACTGGATCAGGTGCGTGGACCACAGAAAACAGATAGGCCTGCCAAGCTCCATCTGGAATCAATATTCAACCCCCTAGAGGCTGTGACCTATACAAAAAGGTCCTCACCCCAAGTTTTCTCTTTGTTTTTCCTTTTCCTTCACTTCCTTTTATTTATTTTAATCACTTCTGCACTCTGCTTTCTTCTTTATTTCTGCTTCTACTTCTATTCTTTCCATTTTAATTTACTTTTCCAGTTCCCTTCCTTTCCTTTTTTATGTTTTGATTAGCTTCTCTTTTATTTTTCTCTACCTTGGTTTTTGACACACACACACACACACACACACACACACACTTCTAGTTATTAAATTCCTTTCACTTGCTCTTGTTTGTCCGCTGTCTCTTGCTGGTTTCTTTTTCAAAAATTATTTCTTCGTTGGCAATTTTTTTTGTCCCTTCCTGTTCTACCTGACAGTGGACAGCAATCGCAGGCCGAGCCACCTCTATGCCTGTAGTCATACCTATACAGTGACAGACACTACATACTCCTGTACCACCTGATCATCTTTACGTAAGTGAGACCACCAAACAAACCATTGCTAACTGTGCTATAATAACAACAAACAGTACCACACACATTCTCAAATTATCCTTTACAACAACCAGTAGATAGGTGGAGTGTCTGCAGTCTCAAGATACTAAGATCAATTAAACACAAAAACACTAATACTACAACATCTCAGTGGCAAAGGCAATTTAAGTTTATATGAAGAAACAAGACAGAACAGCTGAAGCACATGACCAATATAGAGCTAGAAGACCTTTTTTCAGGAAGAAAAGGCATTGAAATTACCTGATAAACTATTAAAAATTATACTTTTATACTATCAATGAACCGGGAGAAAGGAAAGATTGCGAAGCTAAAGAAAAACTGAACACACACACACACACACACACACACACTTTAGAGTAATTCAGGAAAGCACTAAAATAACACATCAATTGAAACTAGAAACCGTACACCACAGCAAAGAGAAATTCAGAAGATTAATACTAAGATGAGAGAAACAGATAACACATTAGAAGAGCAAAGGACTTTGTGAGTAGAAGGAGGCAGGGGAAGGGAGTGGTAAGCAAACAACGCCAAAGACAGGGGAATAACTAAGGAATTAAAATCAACAATGAGGAGGACATAAAGAGATCCTGGTGGTGTTGGGGTAACAGCAATTTAGCTGAGAAGAACTACTAAGGTGGAAGAAGGGTGAGTGTGATGGTGAGGTAGAAGAAAGGTAAAAAGAAACAGGAAAGATCTAGGAAGCAAAGCTATAGATAGAAGTATAAGCATAAGTGTGTACCTATGTAAATACATTAATTCATAAAAATAGAGGTATTGGTCTATGTACATCATATATGGCAAGACATTGATGTAGTAGATGGACTTTAGGTCTCTGCTCAGGGCCTGCCTTCAATACAAGAATACTTTGTTCTAAGAACCTGGCATGTTGTGATGCTCACCCTCCTGGCATGATCGGTGAAGACAAAATGGGTGCACAAGCAAATGTGGTAAAGAAAGCTGATGGATTGCCTGCAACAATGATGCAAAAATAGAGCGATACTGGGGATGGTTCAGGACTGGATGGGGTGTGCTCTCTTGTCTAGAGGGTCACTGTGAGGTGGAGCTGGTTCGACAGCACCCGACCACAACAACAACAGAAAACTAAGACTGGCTCTGACAAGTGTCAGATGCTGCTCACCCAGGCTTGGACATTAACTTTCCATCGCATTAAATGTAATCGCTTGGTGTCAGAGTTGGAGAAGCTGCTATTCATACTCTAGTGATCAAGTGTTATGTGAGAAAATTACTTGTACATTTACTAGTTTGCTATTCATACCTTATTTCAGTTTAGCTTAATAACCCATTCCCTTGTTTTCTTTATCTCTGGGGAAAATAAGTATCACTAATTGGAGCAGGATATGTGAAAGTACTGCAAAAATAAAACACACCATGCTAATATTAAAAAAAAAAAGAAAGCTGATGGTACCTCGTCTATCAAAAGATATAGCATCTGGGATCTGAAAGGCTTGAGGTTAAACAAGCAGCTGTCTAGCTGATAAACAAACCCACATGGAAGAAGCACACCAGCCTGTGTGATCATGACATGGGATCAGGTAACAGGCATCAGAAGACCCAAAACACACACACACACACACCCCACACACCCCCCCCCCAAATCCATCTGTAGATAATGGAACATCTCCTTGCAAAAGGGTCACAAGGGATGAGTCAACTAGGATGCAGTATAACACCAATGAAATATACAATATTCCTCTGGTTCCTTGAGGTTCCTCACCCCCCACTACCATGACTCCAGTCCTGCCTTTCACTGCGGGCTAGACCAGAACATGTACACAGATACAGATAAGAGCTCGACACACACTGAATCAAGAAATAACAATGGAAGTAGTGATACCAGGAGGGCAGGAGAAAGGTGACTCCAATGATTGACACATAACCACACCCCCACCCCAGGGGGACGATCAACAGAAACCAAGGGTGACGGGAGAGAGTGGTTGGTTAAGATATGAAAATAATAATAATTTATAATTTATCAAGGGGTCAAGGTGGGGTGGGGAGGGAGGGGAAAAAGAGGGACTGATATTTTGACCCTGGCCTCTAAACCCCTGATAAGGCCTGACCGTGGCAGCCTGCTCTCTGCTGGCTCCTCTAAGCCCCATGTCCATCACATGGGTGGTTCATTTTCTGTCAGCGCCCACGTAACTGACATATCTCCCCCACTTGCCTGAAAAGACAGCCAGGAGATCACCTCGCTAGGGTTGGGATCAACGGTGGCCCTCTCTCCTTTGGGGACTGCCTACACCAGCGGAGCTCTTAACACTGGTCTCACTTCATGCCCTGCCTTGCCCTAGGGGCTAACTGACCCTGGGGCACAGCAAGGCCAGTATCATCACAAGGGCATAAGGACTGCACCTCTTGGCCTCCTAGTACAATCCTGCCCCTTGAGAGTCCCTGGGGTCTAATAGTAAGGGCTCAAATAGAAAGTAAATGTTTAGAAAATAATCTTGGCAACATATGTACAAATATGCTTGATACAATTGATGTATTGATTGTTATAAGAGCTCTAAGAGCCCCTTTATTAGTCTAGGTACTTTGGAGAAGTAAATCTACAGCAACTTGTGTATAAGAGAGAGTTGTATGTAAAGGTTAAGTGCGCATCAAGAAAATATCCCAACCCAGTGCTGCCCAAGCCCACAAGTCCAACATTAACCCATTAGTCCAATAACAGTCCACAAAGTCCTGCTCCATCTCACAAAACAGACACAATGATGTCGACTGCAGAGGAAAGCTGAGTCAATGAATATGTAAGCATCTCAGCGCTGGCAGGGGTCTCCACGTGGGTGCTCCAGCACCCAGGGCTGCATCGGGGTACGTTCATGTGGCTTCTCCCTGGGGATGTCTTGCAGGAAGTCTGTCTTGCAAGCTGGCTGTAGCAGGGAACTGCGAAAGCAGTTGCACCCTGGTGTGACCACAAAGCAAGAGACCCGAGAACTAGAAAGGTGAGGCTCACTGAGCCATTTATCCCTCTGCCCTTCAATTAACCCCACATGTGTTTATCGGCCAGGTTGGCACAATAAACTGAGTCCCCAGTAGTATGATCTTTTAATTTTAAAAAAGAGCAAATGGACTAGAATTGAATCAGAGAGAGTTCATCAGTGAGATTAAAGAAAATCTCTCAACCTAATTTGGTAAAGGAATAATTTTTAAAATAGACAAGAAAATCTAGAGAAAATCACAGAATTCTGTGGGACAACATCAAGTACATTATGTGTGATTGGACAAAAAAACAGGAAGAAACAAACAAAACAATCAAAAGAGCAGAGAGAAGGAAACTTCCTTAATATATCATGACATGGTAAAAAATGTACTCATGAAGCTAAACAAACCAAAAGCAGGGCTGACTGAAATAAAATAATCATGACATATCATGATGAAAGTTACAAATGACAGGAATCCTGACAGCAATTGAGAAAAAATAAGTTACTTAAAAAGAGGAACTGAAAACAAAAATTGTCTTAGAAAAAGTGCATCCAGAAGGCTCTGTAGCAGAAAATGACGAGACTTGGTTTAATGTACTTTGGACATGTTGTCCAGGGAGACAGACCTTGGAGACGTGTCCCACGCATGATAAAAGTACCGGGTTTTAGAACCGAGGAAGACCTTCAACAAGATGGATTGACACAGTAGCTGCATCACTGGGCTCAAAGATAAGAACAATAGTGAGGACTGCACAGTATGGGGCAGGGTTTTGCTCTATTGTCCATAGGAACACTGAGTTGGAATAACTCCACAGCACCTTCCAATAACAGCAACAACACCACCATCTATCATACACGAACACACTGAAGCAGGAAAAGTAAACATACATATTGAAAAGAGAAACGAGTCATGCAATTAAAAACTCCCAATACATTCAAAGAAGAGTTGACACCAATTTTATTCAAACCATTGTAGGACATAATAAAAATGGAAAGTCCCCAAATTCATTTTATGAAACTTGTAAAATCATTATACCCAAATCAGACAGAAACATAGCCAGGAAAGAAAATAATACAGCAATATCCCTTATGAACATAAATGTAAAAATATCTCAACAAAACCCTACCTAATAAAGCCAACAATAAATATCTCAGTAAAGTAAATCATCATGACCAACATGAATTCATAACAAGGGTGCAATGATGGTTACATATTAGAAAAAAAATCAATGTTATTCACTATATAAACAAAACAACAGGAAAGAACTTTATAACCATATTAGAAAAATTCAAATCCTACAATCCTGAGAAGAAAATGGGACCAACGGTTCCAGGGGATAATAGAAAGGGAGAGCTAGGGAAGGGGGAGGGGAGCCAACAGACCCACGGACAGGGAACAACAAGAGATCTAAAATTGATGGAGAGGAAGATGTAGAATGCCTGGTGGGGTTAGATCAAGTGCAATGTAGCTGAAAGAGGAATTACTGAGAGCCAAATGAAGGTCAAACATGATAGTGGGACAGGAGGAAAGTAAAGGGAAATAGAGGAGGAAAGGAGGCAAAAGACATTTTTTTTTTACATTTTATTAGGGGCTCATACAACTCTTATCACAATCCATACAAATACATACATAAATTGTATAAAGCACACCCCTACATTCTTTGCCCTAATCATTTTCAAAGCATTTGCTCTCCACTTAAGCCCTTTGCATCAGGTCCTCTTTTTTTCCCCCTCCCTCCCCGGTCCCCCCTCCCTCATGAGCCTTTGATAATTTATAGATTGTTATTTTGTCATATCTTTCCCTATCCGGAGGCTCCCTTCCTCCCTTTCTCTGCCGTCCATCTCCCAGGGAGGAGGTCACATGTGGATCCTTGTAATCGGTTCCCCCTTTCCAACCCACTCACCCTTACTCTCCTAGTATCACCCCTCAGACCCCTGGTCCTGAAGGTATCATCCACCCTGGATTCCCTGTGTCTCCAGCTCCCATATGCACCAGTGTACATACAACCTCTGCCCTATCCAGTCCTGCAAGGTAGAATTCGGATCATGGTAGTTGGGGGAAGGAAGTATCCAGGATCTGGGGGAAAGCTGTGTTCTTCATCGGTACTACATCGCACCCTGACTGACCCATCTCCTCTCCTAAACCCCTCTATGAGGGGATCTCCAGTGGTTGACAAATGGGCTTTGGGTCTCCACTCTGCACTTCCCCCTTCATTCACTGTCGTATATATATATATATTTTGCATGATGCCTTTGGCACCTCGTGATTGCACAAGCTGGTGTGCTTCTTCCATGTGGGCTTTATTGCTTCTGAGCTAGATGGCCGCTTGTTCACCTTCAAGCCTTTAAGACCCCAGACACTATCTCTTTTGATGGCCGGGTACCATCAGCTTTCTTCGCCACATTTGCTTATGCACCCGTTTGTCATTGGTGATCGTATCATGGAGGTGTGCATCCAATGATATGATTTTTTTGTTCTTTGATACCTGATAACTGATCCCTTCAGGACCACGCGATCACACAGGCTGGTGTGTTCTTCCATGTGGGCTTTGTGCCTTCTGAGTTAGATGGCCGCTTGTTTATCTTCAAGCCTTTAAGACCCCAGACACTATCTCGTTTGATAGCCGGGCACCATCAGCTTTCTTCACTACATTTACTTGTTCACACACTTTGGCTTCAGCAGTTGTGTAGGGAGGGTGAGCATCGTAGAGTGCCAACTTAATAAAAGAAAGTATTCATGCATTGAAGGAGTGCTTGAGTAGAGGTCCAAGTTCCTTCTGCCACCTTAAAACTAAACCTATAAATACAGAAACATAGATATATTTCCCCATCTTCATATATATATTTGCATGTACATGTCTTTGTCTAGACCTCTATAAATGCCCTTTGACTCCTAGCTCTTTCCTCCATCTCCCTTGACTTTCCTCCTGCCCTACTACCAAGCTCCATCCCCACCTGGGTTACAGCTATACCTCTTCTTTATGTAACCTTACCCTTGATCATTCCCTACCAGGCCTGCCACTCCCTCCTCACTACCATTTTGGGTCCCATGTTGTTCCCTTGTCCCTGGGTTTGTTAACACCACTTCCTTACCCCCCCACTTCCCCTATCCCAAGCCCCCCCCCCCCGGAACTGTCGGTCCATTGTTTTTCCTCCAGATAGTTCATCCAGCCTGTCTTATTTAGACAGACCTGTGGAGACAATAACATGCACGAAAATAAGACAGAGGAAAACAAAGCAACAGTATACAACTAGACAACAAAACAACAACAAATCACTGACAAAGAACAAAACAAAACACATCAAGAAAGAAAACTTGTAGTTAGTTCAAGGATTGTTTGTTGGAGGCAAAAGACATTTATAGAGGTGTAAATATACACACATATATAAAAATATACTTATATAATTATAGGGATATGGGTCTATGTTCATATATTTATGTTTAATATCAAGGTTACAGATGAATATTGGTTCTCTATTCAAGTCCTCCCGCAACGTAAGAACACTTCCTTCTAATAACCTGGCATTCTGTGATGCTCACCTTCCTGACATGATAGCTAAAGTCAAATGGGTGCATTAGAAAATGTGGTGAAGAAAGCTGATGGTGCCTAGCTATGAAAAGATACAGTGTTTGGGGTCTTAAAGGCTTGAAGTTAAACAAGCGGCCATCTAGCAGGGAAGCAATAAAACCCACATGAAAGAAGCACACAGCCTGTGTGATCACAAGGTGTCAACAGGATCAGGTATCAGATGACCCAAAACAAACCATCATATAGATATGAATTGAGGGGGGGGTTTGGAGTGGAGACCCAAGGCCCATTTGTAAACAATTGGACATCTCCTCACAGAAGGGTCAAGTCAGTCAGGGTGAAGTTTAGCACCAACAAAATACACACTACTCTAGCTCTTTAATTGACCTTGGCACCCCACTATCCTGACCCCAATTCTAGCTTACAAATCTGGCTTGACAGGAACATGTACCCTAGTACATATCAGAGCTCTTGGTACACGGAATCCAGGACAGATAAATCCCTCAGGAACAGTAATGGGAGTAGCAATACCATGAGGGGAAGGGGAAGAGGGGAGAGGAAGGGGAGAAAAGGAAAACCAGTCACAATGATCGACATATAAGCCACTCCCCACCTGCAGGGGACAAGCAACAGAGTAAAGGGAGACTGCAGACAGTGTAAAATATGAAAATAATAATAATTTATAATTTAACAAGGAGTCATGAGGGTGAGGGAGGGAGGGAGGGAAATAAAACAGGAGCTGATACCAAGGCCTCAATTAGAAAATGTTTTGAAAATAATGGTGACAACATATGTACAAATGTGCTTGATACAATTGATATATGGATTGCTATAAGAGGTGTAAGAGCCCCTAGTAAAATGATATTAAAAAATACATCTACCTCTCCGTCTCTCTGCCACCCCGAGTGTGGTGGTGCTCCGACTTCACCATGTCATCTCATAAGACTTTCAGGATCAAGAGATTCCTGGCCAAGAAACAGAAGCAGAATCTGCCCATTCCCCAATGGATTCGAATGAAAACCGGTAATAAAATCAGGTACAACTCCAAGAGAAGACATTGGAGAAGAACCAAGCTGGGTCTGTAAGGAGCCCCCTGAAGGATGGCACGCATGGCCGCATTTTCCCAGGCTCAAATCATGAATTAAGATTTTTGTCCCCATCTGAGGAATTGAACTTCAATCGGCAAATAATCTGGTTTATTCCTTGTTCTTTTGCTTCCTAATCAAGTTTAACAATAAATAATGTAAGGTTGTTGTTGTGAGAAAAAAAATACATCTATACTACTATAATACCTCAAGTAGAAAAAGACAGAAAATGGGGTAAGATGGCCACCATATAACAAGCCCGGGAAGATGTGCTCAGCAACTACCAAAGAGTTTCCACTATGCGAAAGATTCTGCACTTCCTGGTAGCAAGAAATTCAACTTAAAAGCCAAGTTGACCCAAGTTTCTCAAAGTGGAAAGCAGCAAGGCCTGCTGACAGACCCCCTTTACGGATGAGCAGCAACATGAGTTGCTTCTACAAGCATCGTGATTCTTCGTGGCCCCTGAGAAAAGACAGTCAGCCAGCCAACCCTCTACTTCCCTGGCCTCTAGGGACACAGATAGCTAGCAGATCACTTGGGCAGCTTGGTACACACATACTCAGTACCCAAGGTACGCTCTGTACCATTTCCCCATCTTCCTCCTCTTTTCCTGCTTTGTTCTACAAGGCATTCCATCCCGTGTGCCAGCGCCATGATACCGCATACATGTACACACAGACTACTAATAGAGCCGGAATCCCCACCCACAAGGTAGCTTTATTATATATATTTTTGGATTTTGTACTTTTGTTCTATTTTAATACTCTCTCTCTCTCTGTTTTGATCTCCTACTTCCTCTTCTGGAGTGACTCCACCCTCCTGAGAATCCACATTCCTCCCAGGAAGAGACAGGTCTGTGTATCCCAGCATACCCACTCTAGCATGGGCTTTCCAGGACCTCCTAAGTGCACAGATATGCTCACATTCATTCACATTGCCACAATAGCAGAATCTGGTACCCACAACCATACCCAAGTCTTTTTTTTTTGATCCTTGTACTTCTATCAATTATCTTTCTATTTTCTTGCTGTTCTCTCATTAAATATCTTTCCATGAAACCTATTAATTGAGATTAACTCTCTGCCCGCAAGTGTCAACTCACAGTGATCCTATAGGACAGGGTAAAACTGTCCGGTGAGTTTCTGAGACTGTAACTGTTTATGGGAATAGAAAGTCTCCTTTTTTTGGCAGAGCAGCTGGTGGTTTTAAAATGTTGACCTTTCGGATTATAACTCAATACGTAACCATTATATGACCAGAGCTCCTTATTGTGATTACCCCTCTGAAAATATTTTCCCATTATTTTTGCAAGTCTGTTGGCTTATTCACAGTCACTTATTACTATCATTACTTTATTCTTATCATTACTTTTATTTTATTCTATTTTTCCCAGCCACTATCCCCACTTAGGCACCTTTCCCCTTCTTTTCATTTCACCACTGTATGTTTTCCAGCTCCTATTAGAACTCACCTGTGTCACTAGACAAACTCTACCTCTGTATGACCAGCAGCTCACACACCACAATGCTGAAGAAACAGCAGTCAAGCACAGAAAGCTTCCAAATTCAAGAAAAACAAACATGAACAACCAAGTAGCACTCAAACCAATGGAATAGTCTGAAGATGTGATTGTGAACCACCAGTAACAGAATTCAGAAGAATGATGCTTAGGTCAAGAGATCTGGGGAATGTTCATGAGAAAAACAGAAGAAATTGAGAAACTAAAATCCTTAAACCAAAGGATTCTAGAAGACAAGCAATGAGATAACTGAATTAGGCAACATAGTAAAAGGCTAGAGGAATAAAATGGAAAAGGAAAATAAAATAAATGAGCTTGAAGACAATTACCCTCACGACAGTAGACAAGAGAAGCAATCAACAAAAAACCCCGGAAGCATCCAAATAAATCCTGTAGGACACTATCATAAGAACCCATCTAAGAAAAGAAAAAAGAAAAGAAATGCTGGGAAAAGAACAACACCAAAAAAAAAATCTACAGAGAATAGTACAAGAAACCATGGAAGAAAATTTCAACACACTATTCAACAAGCTGAGAAGAATGGACAACCAAAGAGAAAACATCAAGACATAAAGAAAAGGAGAGAATCTGAGGGCAGCTAGAGAAAAAGGAAAAGTCATCTACAAAGGAAAGTTGATAAGGATAAATTCAGACTTCTCAGCAAAAGACCTGCAGGCAAGAAGACAATGGAATGACATATATACAATTGTGACGGGTGGAAGGGGGGGTGGGGCGGAAGGAAGCCAGCCAAGAATATTATACTGAACAAAAATATCCCTCAAATACAAGGGAGAAATAAAGGTTATTTCCTGAGGAGGAAAAAATAAAGGAATTTTGAATTCAACAATTCATTTTCTCAGATCACAATGTTATAAAACTGGAAATCTACAACAGAAAGAAAAGGAACAAAAAGACAAACACATGGAGACTGAACAACATACCATTTCAAAATGACTGGACACTAGAGTAAACGAAAACGAGAAATTAAGAAACTCCTTAAAACAAGCAAACCTATAACACATCATACCAAAAACTCGGATACAACAAATGCAGTTATCTGAAGTCAATTTATAGCAAACAATACACACACGAAATATGAGAGAAATCCAAAACCAATACTAATAAAACACTTCCAACAAGTAGAAAGAGGGAAACCACATAAGTCCTTCAACAATAAAGGGAAAGAACTAATAAAAATTGAAGCAGAAATAAATGAACTGAAAAATGGGGGGGAAATCAACAAGACAAAAAGTTGGTTATGAAAAGATTAACAAAATCGACAAACTGATAGAAAACTTAACAAAGGAAAAGAAAGATGCAAATATCTAGAATTTGAGATGAAAAGGGTACCATCACAAAAGATCCAAATGAAATAAAAAGATACATGTAGAGCAAAAGAAGAATTAGAGGTCACCAAGAGACTTCCAACCAAGAAAGATTCTAAAGAAGTATGTATGTTGGCTTCACAGGAGAATGCTAGCAAGTATTCAGGGAAGAGCCATAACTAATTCTGTGCAGACTATTCCAAAATATAGAAACTGACAGCAAACTCCCACACGCATTCTATGAAATGAGCATAATCCTCAAAACCTGATCACGATCATTTAGAAAAAATGAAAACAGGAAGTAGATAAGAGTGTCCCTCATCAATATTCTTATTCAACATTGTACTACAATAAACATCTTAGCCAGACAGACAGCAAAAAAATTTTAAAATAAAAGGAATATAATTGGGCAAAAAATAGGTCAAGCTGTCACTATTTGCAGATAGTATGATTTTACATAGTGAGAGCCCCAAGGACTCCACAGAAAGATTGTTGGAAAGTACTAACGAATCTGTTAAAGTAATGGCATACAAGATTAATAAGCAGAAATCAATTTTAATATGCTATTGAAGAGAGCTCCAAAATAAAAACATCAAGAAAAAAATATAAAAAAAGAGAAAACAATATCATTTATAATATCCATACAAAAGATGAATACCTGGGAATAAACTTAACCAAAGAAACAAAAGACCTGTACAAAGGAAACTACAGAAAAATCAAAATATGAATATTACTGAAAGCAATAAATCTATAGATAGAACACAATTCTGATCAAAATCATTTTCTTGGGGGCTTATACAGCTCTTATCACAATCTATGCATCCATCCATTGTGTCTAGCACATTTGTTCATTGTTGCCATCATCATTTTCAAAACAATTTCATTCTACTTGAGCCCTTGGCATGGGCTCCTCATTTTTCCCTCTTCCCTTCTTCACGAACTCTTAATAATTCATAAATTGTTATTAATTTTTCATGTCTTACACTGTCCGAGGTCTCTCTTTACCCTCTTTTCTACTGCCCATGCCCAGGGAGAGGTTACATTGTGATCA